>NW_026617664.1:0-15988 GCF_000801105.2 Raphanus sativus
GAAGTTGAATAAATCTCATTGGAGTTGTGAGTAAGAAGATATCCCACTTTCTATCCAGATGATTCTAGATTAGCCTGTTCGTACATATGCACAACATCTTGAAACGGGTATCGATGATGTCTATCTTTCCATTCACCTCTTTGCAGAGAGAATCCAAATGCAGATTAAGCTCCTCAGTGATTTCCTGCTGTTCTTTCAAGCGCTCCTCTAGTATAAATTTCATTTCTTCTAAATTGTACTGATCCTCATCCTGGTATATAGCATGCTCCACAAATGAGACTTCATGTACAGAACCAGTCTCAGCCTCAATGATCTTGTTGTCATCCTTTACAGTTGATTTTATCCTATGCATATCTAGACTGACACCAAGCTCTCAATCAGTCTCTTAGCTTTCTCTAGGGTCCTTGTTCTAAAGTTCCCCTCGCTTGCAGTGTCCAGCATTACATGATATTGCACATCAATACCATTGCAGAACTTCATCAACAGCTGAACCTCCGTAAAACAATGATGTGGGCAGTCCCTTTGGTAGCTCCTGAACCTCTCCCAAGAGCTTCTGAAACCTTCGGTAGATCCCTGAGAGAATGTCCAAATTTTATCTCTTATTTCTTCAGTCCGTGCTTCATCAAAGAATTTTCTCAGGAATGCATTTTGGATGTCGGTCCAGGATGTAAGAGATCCTGGTGGTAGCTGCTTAAGCCAAAGCGAAGCTTCTCCAACAAGTGAGTATTTGAAGAGCTTGCAAAGCAAGTAGTCCTCAGGAACTTCATCCATACAGATAAGAGAAATAAGATCCTTGAACCTTTCTAGATGGTCCATAGGATGCTCGTCAGATAATCCAGAGTAAGGTATCTGTTCCACGAGGGTGTAGTACTTTGGATTCAGCTCGAAATTCTGTGTCTGGATATCTGGTAGACGAATGGCTGATCTGTTGAAATAGTATTCCTCTGGACGGTTGTAGTCAGCCAGTGTCCTTTGTCGAGCATTCTCATCTACAGGTATAGCAGCTCCTATAGCATCAATATCGGAGTTAGGGATTACAGTCCCCTAAGCATCAAGTCTTTGACCTGCTGCATTACGCAGATGACCATCCTGGTCATGCAGGTCCCCATTCTCATCCCTTTGTAGCACAAGTATCTCGCTCATGGTTGCTCGCAGATTGGTATCGACCGATGTTGCAGATGATGTGTCGATCGATTCTCTTTCACAAGTGTCGATCGATGATGTATAAGTGGTATCGATCGATGCTGCGAGTTTCTCTTTGCGGATCGAGCGTTCCAAACGTGCTGTGTCTGAGAAGAAAAGCAATTCTCCCTTGCTGCTTCTGGTACTAATTGGCATGTACCTGAAAAACAAGAAAAAATTTTCGTAAGTAACTTAAAACAGTAAATAAAACCTAGAAATAATCTATTAATCAAGTCTAATGGCGAATCCTTGCTCCCCGGCAACGGCGCCAAATTTGATTTCACTCAAATTACCCTAACAAGTGATCTTACTCTCTCAAATAAGAGGTTCGATTGTAGTACTTAGGGATCGAATCCACAGAGAGCTAGGGCACACACTAAACTATAAATATTAAGGTTAAACTAGGCAAACAGTTATAAAGCAGTAAATATGAATTTTATAAATAAATGAAAGCAAAGTGAATAAGGCAGTTGTTCAGAAGGTAACGAAGAGTTGTTTTATGGAAAGATGGTAGCTAGATCTAGGGTTTCTATTCAGGTTGGAGTTATAATGATATAGATACTAAATTATGATATTATAGAACTCAACTATAAGAATAATATAACAACTCTCGTTGTATAGGTTATTTATTACTAGATCCAATGATCTCACCTGTCGGGATGATCAATTAGAAAGTGTCGATCGATGACTCTATAGGGGTATTGATCGATACACCTTTCGCTCCGTCGATCGATTCACCTGTCGGGATATCGATCGACGCGCTTCTAGTAGGCTTAATGCGCGGGTTGAATATGTGTTCGCTAGGGTTTCTAAACCAGCTCTCGCTGTTATCTAGCAATCCTAGATCAGAGAAGACAAGTCAGATAAGAGACCAAGCTCTCGCTTGTGCCTAATTGATGCGGTCATCAAACCAGTGGTCGAACCAGAGGTCAACCAACCTGCCCAAACCGGTCACTTTGGAGGTACCAGCGACAGAGGTCCAGTCCCAGGCGAATATCTCAACAACCAGAAGGTCTTTTGTCATGAATCCAATTTTCATAGAAGGCCAACTCATCAAGGATTCACTGATGCTTGAAATTACAAGAAAACCTTCACGGAAGAAGAAGTTATGAATTTTACAAACCGGAGGTTCTCCAGCCAGTCCATCTGCGAGTACCCGACTTTTGAAGGAGATTCAAGCCCAATGAAGAAGCATCCTGAACCAAAGCCAAACATAGAATTCAAGAGGGATCTCTCATCTTTCCAGGAAGCCCGATATCAGGAGAAATGGCCACGGAATTATGACGTTATGATACATTCTCCAAAACCGGTCAAACCAGTTCTACAGCTGCCTCAATTGGAAGCTAACCGGTTCAATCAGCTTCAAACCAGACATTGGCGTCCAGGAGATCATTTCAACCAATCAGAAGGTATTCAAGAAGTCCTTAGCTACACCAGAACCCAGGAGATCAGTTGGTTCAATGAAGACTCACTTAAATCAAACCGGAGTTATTTATGGCAAGATTGGACAATCTTTCGGTTTGATCATTTCTCAGCCATTCCAATCCGACCAGAAGACATCAGGACTAAACCAAGACGTCCAGGAGACATTATAGGAGTCCAAGAAGAGTTCCATGAGTTTCTACCATGCACCAGACCCCATTGGATCAGGAGGATCCACACTTACACCAAACTGCCTTATTTGGAGATCCTTGCAATAAAGCTCCAACAGCTCTTTTCTCTTCAGCTAAGGCACGACCTCAGCACCTTGCAGACCATAAGGAAGATTCCCAGGAAGCTTACTTACCCCCTCAAACCGTCCAGATACAAGAAGAACATCAGCCACATTCATTTGGCCAAGATTCTCACCATTAAGCCTCTAACGGCTATATTCCATATAGCCATCAACTCTTTGATTTCCTTTGCTTTTATTTCGAGTTTATTAGTTTCCTTTTATCATTTTATGACTGCTAGAGTCTGTCTTGGTCGAGCCTATTAAGCTCTAGTCTTTGTTTCATTGTAAAACACCCATCTTTGAAAGTAATAAGAATTATTCAGTTTTCTAGTTTTCTTAAAACTATTGTTTGAAGTCTTTAGAGTTTGTGAGAAGCAGCTCCAGAGAACCTTGACTTATCAAGACTCCTGTCCATAGATTCTTGTGGCGTCCTCATTTCACCCATCCTTCCATCCCATTCATTTGCCAAGCTTGAGAGAGTTACACAACCAGCAAGCAAAGCACCATCTCAATCCACTTCAATCATCAACTGATTAGGCTGAGAGTGATACACATCCAGCAGCCTTATTCCATCCTATCCTTAGCTTATTTATCTTATTTAGTTCATCATAGAATCATCATCTCATTCATATTTCATTTGTTTCTGTTTTGCTTTATAAAAACTATAAAAACTCATAAAAATCTATCTTCTTTGTTTTCAGGTTGAACCTCAGTTCATCAATTCATATGGTCTGATTTCCAGGCTGTATCATTTGGTATCAGAGCCTAAGCTCCTGACCCAGGTTCATTCTATCCTTGCATTTCATATTTGCTTTGCATTTATAAATCCAAAAACCATAAAAAACAGTTTCTGCATTTTTTTTGTGTTCTTGTTGCATTCAAAAAAATTTTATAAAAAGAGGAAGACAATTTTATTTTCGTGTAGATCATCTAGGATTCAAATTTTTTTTCATTAGCTTGTTTGCATTCATTGCCCAGCTCCCCTTGCCATTTTTAGATTTTGTGCATTCATTTCCAAAAAAAAAAAAATCTGCATTTTGCATTATTTTGATTCTTGCATTGCAAAGTTAAAAAAAAAGGGCATATCATTTTAATTTCGTGCATATCATATTTGATTCATCATTTTGATATTTGCATTCATAAAAAAAAAGTGTTTGCATTCATTTAGCTAATTGTTTTCATTTTCAAAAAGTTAAAAAAAAATCTGCATTTAAGTTGTTTCCATTTCTGTTTGCATTGCATATAAAATCTGAAAATTCAAAAAAAATCATCCTAGTTCTTGTTTCATATCATATTAGTTGAACCATTTCGTGCTTCCATCAGAAAAGAAAAATAAAAAGTTTTTATTGCATAGTTTATTTCATATCGGTTCATAATTGCATATTTCTCGGTTTAGTTTAAAGTTGCATTATTTCATTGGGTTTATTTTGGTTCAATCAGATTTCTCTATTCTTCACTTGATCTTTGAGATTGTTGCAGGAAGAAATGGGAGTGAAAGAACCAGGCCAAACAATGGAGGCCACACTGAGCCAGCAAGTTATAGCCTTACAAAAACTCAAAAAGCAGATTGCTCAGATGGAGAAAAGAAACAAGGCACAAGGCCGACGACCAAAGCCTGGAGAAAGTAGATTTGGAGAAGTACCTGAGGCTGTTTATGTAGAGCCCAAACCACCAGACCCCTCATGGAAAGCTCCATATACATCAATCGGTCCAAAAAGGGAAGTAATCAAAAGTTGTGCTTATACATCTGACATCTTAGTGTTTTCAGGTTTAAGCAGGAACCCAGAGGTGTATTTAAGATGGGAAAAGAACATGGATAAGTGGCTGCTTTCCAACAAAGTTCCCAAAGAAAAGATGTTGTTACAAGCTGTCCAAGCCTTTACCAAAAATGCCTACAAATGGTGGTTAAAAGAGAGCACTGAACAAGTGTTAGATTGGAAAGACCTCAAAGTCAGAATGCACAAGGAGTTTGTAGAGAAGTCCCAACACCATGGCGTGCCAGTGACCATGAAGGAGACTAAAAGCATCAGTCCATACATGCTGTGCAAGCCAACTCCAAAACCAGAACATGAAAGTGTTCGAGTAAAGGCTATGGTAAGTCCTATACTTGATAAATTGGTTTATGAATCATCTTCCACTGGTATGAGTCACTTGTCTTTGTCAGAGAATGTTAAGACAGGTCCTGAGGTCAAGCAAAACTCCACATCCTTGTTTGAATCAAAAGTTCAAAAAGAATTATGTCCAAGGAACAAGGAGATTTTAGACCCCAAAGAGAAGGACACATCAAGCCAAGGTAAGTCTTCTGATTTTAAAATTCTGAAAGATCAGACATGTTTTAAAATAGACTACCTTGTTGAAGCTTGTCCAACTAAGCAAGTATTGAAAGAAACATCACTAGAAACTAAAACTGAAAATTTTAAAATAAGTGATAGTTTTATTCAATCTGATTTGTTGCTTCCAAGTTCTTGTATAATGCACTTGTCTTTGTCAAAGGGTATTGTATCAGGAATTAAGGAGTATGAACTTTAAAAGAGAAGACCCAGTCTACCAGCATGGCATTGCTAAAGAGGAGGAAGCCATAAGTGAGGCTGGAAAAAATGATTTGTTGCTTAAAGAAGCAAAACCAGTAATCAAAGTATCAAACCAAGGTAAGTGTTTAACATCACCTTTAGATACTGGTTTAAATATTTATATTCTTGGTACAGGGATGCCAGATGAGAGCTCTATGCTTACTGACGTGCCAAGGGCCGAGCCAGACCATGAGCTCAATCCAAATCCACACCACAAGTGGAAACCAAAATCTGAGCAAAGAATTGTTCAAGTGCCAAAACCTGAGGTAAATTTCACTATGGATCAGAAAGCTATTATTATATCCATGATAAGATTAATGCACTTGTTTTGTCCAAGGGAAAGTGAAATAGGTACAGGAGACCAAGGTGAGAACAAGCCAAACAAAGAAATAAATTTTCTTGCTGCCACAGCTGAAAGTAAGGTTCTTTGTTCTTTGTTTTCATCAGTTTATAAATTCCATTACTTTGGTATAATACACTTGTCTTTGCCAAGATGTTTTGACCCAGGTATAAGCAAAGAAAAGGGCAATCCATTTCGTGATGTAGTCTTGCAACAAGATGCCTTAGCCATGATGTTATTAGATTCTGTCCAGAAACTGGATCAAAGAAATGCTGAAACATTGCCATTAAAATTCAGCATAATCCAAGAGAGTTTCTCTGGTCTTAAAACATCTATGACACTTGATTATTCAGATATGATTCACTTGTCTTTGCCAGAGAGTTTTGATCCAGGAATAAGACAAGAAGATGATCATACTAGCCTAGGTAAAAAGGTGCAAGAAAGGCAACCACCAATCCAAAGCTGTCCAAAGAAGAATTTAATTCTTCATCATGCTGATGCACCTATGGTAAATTCGACCATATCACATTCTGTTTATAAAACTCCTATATCAGATATAATTCATTTGGTCTTTTCCCAGAATGTTGAGAATTTTTCAGGTTGCAAAGAAGAAAACTTTAAAGATATCCCACCGGATACTCTTTTATTGCTTGGAGAATCAGTCCCAAAGATGGTCAGAACCATCAACTCCAAAAGTGTGGAGAACCATCATCTCCAGAAGAGAAGAAATGAAAATGTCCAGGCCAGAGGCGTGATCATTTCCCATTTCTTTAAAGAAGAGCCACCAGATGCACAAACCATTACCAAACCAAAATTGTATCAAGGTAAGGTTCTAAACTCCCAAAAGAGAATGAAACCTGACTTGCTCTATTGTGGTGTATCAGGTTATCCAGTTTTGAGGTCAAAACCTTCACAAGGGGGAGGGAATGATGCGGTCATCAAACCAGTGGTCGAACCAGAGGTCAACCAACCTGCCCAAACCGGCCACTTTGGAGGTACCAGCGACAGAGATCCAGTCCCAGGCGAATATCTCAACAACCAGAAGGTCTTTTGTCATGAATCCAATTTTCATAGAAGGCCAACTCATCAAGGATTCACTGAGGCTTGGAATTACAAGAAAATCTTCACGGAAGAAGAAGTTATGAATTTTACAAACCGGAGGTTCTCCAGCCAGTCCATCTGCGAGTACCCGACTTTTGAAGGAGATTCAAGCCCAATGAAGAAGCGGCCTGAACCAAAGCCAAACATAGGATTCAAGAGGGATCTCTCATCTTTCCAGGAAGCCCGATATCAGGAGAAATGGCCACGGAATTATGACGTTATGATCCATTCTCCAAAACCGGTCAAACCAGTTCTACACCTGCCTCAATTGGAAGCTAACCGGTTCAATCAGCTTCAAACCAGACATTGGCGTCCAGGAGATCATTTCAACCAATCAGAAGGTATTCAAGAAGTCCTTAGCTACACCAGAACCCAGGAGATCAGTTGGTTCAATGAAGACTCACTTAAATCAAACCGGAGCTATTTATGGCAAGATTGGACAATCTTTCGGTTTGATCATTTCCCAGCCATTCCAATCCGACCAGAAGACATCAGGACTAAACCAAGACGTCCAGGAGACATTATAGGAGTCCAAGAAGAGTTCCATGAGTTTCTACCATGCACCAGACCCCATTGGATCAGGAGATCCACACTTACACCAAACTGCCTTATTTGGAGATCCTTGCAATAAAGCTCCAACAGCTCTTTTCTCTTCAGTTAAGGCACGACCTCAGCACCTTGCAGACCATAAGGAAGATTCCCAGGAAGCTTACTTACCCCCTCAAACCGTCCAGATACAAGAAGAACATCAGCCACATTCATTTGGCCAAGATTCTCACCATTAAGCCTCTAACGGCTATATTCCATGGAGCCATCAACTCTTTGATTTCCTTTGCTTTTATTTCGAGTTTATTAGTTTCCTTTTATCATTTTATGACTGTTAGAGTCTGTCTTGGTCGAGCCTATAAAGCTCTAGTCTTTGTTTCATTGTAAAACACCCATCTTTGAAAGTAATAAGAATTATTCAGTTTTCTAGTTTTCTTAAAACTATTTTTTGAAGTCTTTAGAGTTTGTGAGAAGCAGCTCCAGAGCACCTTGACTTATCAAGACTCCTGTCCATAGATTCTTGTGGCGTCCTCATCCACCCATCCTTCCATCCCATTCATTTGCCAAGCTTGAGAGAGTTACACAACCAGCAAGCAAAGCACCATCTCAATCCACTTCAATCATCAACTGATTAGGCTGAGAGTGATACACATCCAGCAGCCTAATTCCATCCTATCCTTTGCTTATTTATCTTATTTAGTTCATCATAGAATCATCATCTCATTCATATTTCATTTGTTTCTGTTTTGCTTTATAAAAACTATAAAAACTCATAAAAATCTATCTTCTTTGTTTTCGGGTTGAACCTCAGTTCATCAATTCATATGGTCTGATTTCCAGGCTGTATCACTAATGATTCTATGATCAAGTTCAGGTTAATTACTCAAGAACAAGCATTAAGAACAGTCTCAATGATTAATACCACAACTTAGCAATTCTATATTTGGGGCTAATCCCTTATAACCTATCTGAACCCTAAACCTAACAGGTAGATCTACTCAGACATGATAGCTGTCACAGAAATCATAGATGAGTAGATGAAATTGCAATATAATAAATATAAAAACCAAAGGAGTTCCAAGAGGACTCTGAAGGAGTTCCTCCCTTCTCTCCTAAACTAAGAACAATGAATCAAAAGAAAGCGTAGAAAGCGTAGCCGTCAACAGTGGCTTAAAAATAACATAAATAGGGTTTCTGGTCGTCAAGGGTATTTTGGTAACTTTGTGGTGACTCCTGGGCTTCAGTAGATCATGAAATATACTCAGCCCACATTCTGATGTCCCTGTCGATCGACATGCACTCTGTTGCATCGATCGACATACAATCCTCTTCTCGGCAGCCTTCTCTCGCGAGGCAGACTGATAACTCTTCAGTAAATCGGGCATAACCTCTGCTACAGGATGCGGATTGACCTCAGACCGTGGCATTGGAAAGATAATTCAAAGCTCTACGGTGGGAAGGTCTCCACCGAGAGCTAAACATCTGAAGCGTCTGTGCAGTTCTGCACTGCGAAAGACTCTAAAAGGCACAAAATCACCATATTTCTCCAAATCGTCCCTGAACCTGTAAATATTCTAAAAAGACTCCAATGCATAGTAAATAGTATCTATAACACTTAAATACCATGGGTAAAAATGGGTAAAATCCACAGTATATCAATTCTCCACTGATTAGTGGTTCCAAATAAAGCTTCTTAGATCGTGGTTCATCCTGGTTTGATAAGAATCATGAGGATATTGCCATATGTCTGAACAGGCTAATCTGGAGTCTCCTGGATAGAAAGTGGGATATCTTCTTACTCACAACTCCTATGAGATTTATTCAACTTCCTGGTTATTCTCCACTGATTAGTGGTTCACAATCAAGCTTCTTACATATTGGTTCATCATGGTTTGATAAGAATCATGAAGATAATGAATATGTCCGAACATGCTAATCTGGAATCATCTTGGATAGAAGGTGGGATATCTTCTTGCTCACGACAGTTATGAGATTTATTCAAATTTCTGGTTATTCTCCACTGATTAGTGGTTCCAAATAAAGCTTCTTAGATCGTGGTTCATCCTTTTTTTGTGAGAATCATGAAGATATTGCCATATGTCCAAACAGGCTAATCTGGAAATCATCTGGATAGAAAGTGGGATATCTTCTTACTCACAACTCCTATGAGATTTATTCAAGTTCCTGGTTATTCTCCACTGATTATTGGTTCCAAATAAAGCTTCTTAGATCGTTGGTTCATCCTGGTTTGATAAGAATCATGAAGATAATTGTAACATCCCTATCCCGGGGTCCTTTATAAAAATACCGAGTCTTACCAAGATCGTTCAAAAACCCTTTATTAAAACTCAAGATCGTATTTCATAAAAGCGAAACTCAACACCAAGATAGATTATTCAATAACATAAGAAAACTCGAATGAAAATGGTTCTGAAAACAATGAAACTTGAAACAACTTGCACCATACAGACTCCTACTCCTGCTCTCTCCCAGCCATACTTGAAAAGAAGGAGGGTGAGTACAGAATACTCAGTGAGGGCAGGCTCCAGAAGCCCACGAACTCACTCAAGCCCAATAACATTCAACACATTCATAAGTTATACGATCCAAGCACAACAAGAGCAAACTGACTCCAATCAACCTAGACGTAGGACCTATAGCCGTTTACGGACGTCCCACCTCGTGCCGGCCTAACCTGGAAGGGGCGCCCTCTCTCGGGAAATCCGTCCCCCTCTCCAGCTTCCTAAAGGCTACCCGGATTGCAGCACGTTGGCCACCTTGCACTGTCTGCCCCCCGGCCATTCATAGCCTGACACAGCCACCTTTCTGGCTTGACTCGATCCTAAGGCGCCACTACACTTGCTTATTTATATCCCGCCCTCGCGCGGTTCCTTTCACATCACAACACATCACACCCTAGACTCTAGAAGCCCACCCGTTCTCGGTGGTCCAAACAGGACTACAATCAAGGTTCAATGACAACTACACTTTCACAACCACATACTCATACTTCACTTCTCATCTTACTCATCAACTTTCACTTACTCATCAACTTATCACTTTACACAAGTCTCAACTTATCATCATCCTAGACACTTTCAGTTCAGTTCATCGTTGCCCTAGTAGGACTAGGGCTCCATCATTCACACATAACACACATCACATTAGAACCATAGATCTATCACCAGGCACATCATTCATACACATAAGATCTAGATCACATCACCAAGGAGTATGTCTACAGTTACTCAACAAGAGATAAGTTCACATCCAAGTCCTCACCTTAGTCTCTTGGAGCGGTAGATCTGGATCTAGGAAAAAGGAGAAGAGATGGTCACCACTCTGGATCTGATCCATACAGATTCACAAGAGGAGAGAGGGTTTAGGTTTAGATCTGGTCATACCCAATGACTTAGAAGGTTAGGGATTCAGATTACCTTAAGGTTCAGATCTGAGAAGATTACAAGAAAAGGAATCAAGAAGGCGACGACTGGGGGCTCGGGATCGATGGCTCGGGCTGCGCGCGGGGCGGTCGGCGAGCGGCGTGCGGACGGCGGCGGTCGGCTGGTCGTCGGCGGCGGGAGGCGGCGGCGAGGTTCTGGTCGGGCAGGACTTCGCTTGCTGTCTCTCTTGTGGTAAAACCCTAGGAGTGCTGCTCCTTTTATAAGGAATGGGGGAGCTTTGGGGTAGGGTTTCACTCACTTGGGCCTGCAGCTCTTGGGTTTCATTTTGGGCCGGGCCCGGGATGTTACAACTCTCCCCCACTAGAAATGAATTCGTCCCCGAATTCTGGGTCTCGTCCCAGTTCCTCTCAAGATCCTCAAACATCCCGGGGTGGCTATTCCGCAGTTGCGATTCAGGTTCCCACACATCTTCATAGATTCCGTCCCTTTCCCAACGGACTAGCACCATTCTTGACTTTTTCCCGCGGCTACTAACTTCCTTTCTATCCATGATCCTTACCGGCTCACTAACCAATGTCAGATTGCGCTGAGCGTCCGCAGGTGGATGTGGTAGAATGAGCTCCGGTTCTCGTACTAATCTCCGGAGTACCGATACGTGAAATACGTCGTGGAAGTCTGACAATGCTGCTGGTAAAGGCGCGTCGGTACGTGACCACGCCGATCCTTTCCGTGATAGCGTACGGGCCCATGTACCTAGGCCTCAGTTTCTTCAACTTTCGGTTTGGGTCACTCCCTCGAAAGGTCTCATTTTCAAATACACCTCATCTCCCACTGAAAATTCTAAATTCTTTCTATGCCTGTCGGCATAACTCTTCTGGCGGTCATGGGCTTCTTTCAACTTCTCCTTGAGAAGTTCCACTTGTTCCCTTGCCTCTTGGACTAACTCTGGTGTCATGTCGCGTGTCTCCCCCACTTCGGTACAACATAAGGGGGTGCGGCATGGTCGACCGTACAGCGCTTCGTAGGGAGACATTCCGATGCTCGAGTGATAGCTGTTATTATTGGAGAACTCCGCCCAAGGTAGGTGTTCGCCCCATTTACCTCCCACTCCAGGACACTCGACCGGAGGAGAATCCTCTAATGTCCTTATGGTCCTCTCGGACTGTCCGTCTGTCTGGGGGTGATATGCAGTACTTAGATGGACTTTAGTTCCTAACGCCTTTTGGAAGGCTTGCCAAAAGTTGGAGGTAAACTTCGGGTCTCGGTCCGATACTATACTGACTGGTACGCCATGCAACCTTACGATCGAGTTCAAGTACTCCCGTGCCAAATCCTCGGTCTTGTCAGTGGTCCTGATAGGTAGGAAGTGGGCTGATTTGGTCAGGCGGTCGACTATAACCCATACTGCATCCTTGTTTCCTGTCGTCCTCGGTAACCCCGTGACAAAATCCATCGTCACCATATCCCATTTCCATTGTGGTAGGGGTAGTTCTTGTAGTAGACCCCCGGGAACCCCACGTTCAGCTTTCACTAACTGGCAAGTCCGACACCGGGAAACCCACTCACCCACGTCTCTCTTCATCCCTTCCCAATGGTAGTATTGCTTCAGGTCGTGTACATCTTCGTCATTCCGGGTGAATCGAAAGTCGCGACTGGTGGGCATGAGCTAACACTTCCTCCTTCAGCTCCTTTCCGTTGGGCACACATACTCGACCTCTAAACAAGATGGTCCCATTGCTGGCAGTGCGATATCCGACTACCTCTTAATCAACCAATTCCTGAAGTGCGAGGTCGGACTCATGGGCGCTACGAATGCGTCTAAGTAAGTCGGCTTGTTCCACAGCCTCTAGCCCGGCACTGTTCTCGTCTACTGACGTCGCTCGTAGGCACAGCTGTGCTAGGGTCACGGCTAGCTCCTGTGTTTCCTTGGCGGCGGATACATCGCCTTTTCTTTGGCTCAAGGCGTCCACCACCAGGTTGGCTTTTCCAGGGTGGTAATCAATATTCAGGTCGTAATCCGCCAGTAGTTCCATCCATCTGCGCTGGCGCAAGTTTAGATCTCCCTGGGTGAAGACATACTTCAGGCTCTTGTGGTCGGTGTAGATTTGTACCTTCTCTCCGTAAAGATATGATCCCAGATTTTTAGGGCAAAAACTACGGCTGCCAGTTCCAGGTCATGTGTCGGGTAGTTAGCCTCGTGTTTCCGTAGTTGCCTGGACGCGTATGCAATGACCCGTCCTCTTGCATGAGTACACATCCTAACCCCATCCAGATGCATCTGTATAGACGGTGAAAGGTATTCCGGTTGGGTAAGACCAGTACCGGGGCCTTAGTCAGGGCTTCCTTTAGCTGTTTAAATCCCCCTTCGCATGCTTCCGACCATGCAATTTTTCCTTGCTCGTCAACCGGGTAAGGGGTCTTGCTGTTGCTGCGAATCCATCGACGAATTTGCGGTAATACCCTGCCAGGCCCAGGAAAGCTACGTATCTCAGTTGCGTTGCACGGTCGGCCATTTCATGATTGCTTCTATCTTTTCCGGGTCGACCTCTACACCAGCTTCGGAGATCACGTGTCCAAGGAAGCCGATCTTCCGCTGCCAAAAACTGCACTTGCTGAGTTTCGCATACAGCCTATGCTCCCTTAACTTATCCAACACCATAGACAATGCCGCTCATGTTCTTCTCTGCTCTTGGAGTAAACTAAAATATCGTCAATGAAGACAATCACACACCGGTCAAGGTATTCCCGAAAGATGTCGTTCATCAGTCCCATGAAAGCTGCCGGTGCGTTAGTCAGACCGAAGGGCATTACCACGAACTCATAGTGCCCATACCGGGTACGGAACGCCGTCTTGCTAATGTCTTCCTGGTGGATGGGGATTTGATGGTACCCTGACGCGAGATCGATCTTTGAGAACCAAGTGGCTCCTCCCAGCTGGTCCAGAAGTTCGTCTATGCGGGGAAGGGGGTACTTGTTCTTAACGGTCACCTTGTTCAACCCCGATAGTCTATGCAGAGGCGCATACTCCCGTCCTTCTTCTTTACGAACAGCACCGGCGCACCCCACGGTGAGCTGCTCGGTCTTATGAAACCCTTCTCTACTAGGTCTTCCCAACTGCTTCTTGAGTTCCGCCATTTCTGCTGGGTGCCAACGGTAGGGCGCCTTGGAGACCGGAGCAGTCCCGGGCTCTAGTTCAATCGTGAAAGCATTGCTCCGGTGTGGGGGAGGTCCGCGTAATGGTTCAAACACATCCGTATATTCCGCTGCAATGGGAATACCTTCCAATTCCGGTGCCTCCGTCTCCCCCACCATTTCTATGGTGGCTAGAAAGGCTTCACTCCCTTTCTAATTGCTTCTTCCGCTTGTACCAACGAGATAACCGACACTCCAGTCCTGGTCTTCATTCCTCGATACACAATCTGCCTCCCGTCTAGCGGAAATACGAACACATGTCTTGGCGCAATCGATTATAGCTCCGTGCTGAGCTAACCAGTCCATTCCTAGTATCACCTCGTACCGTCCGAGCTCCAACTCCAGCAAGTCCACGGGTAGGTTTACGCCTGCGAGGATCACTGGTACTTCTTCGTACTTCCCTTTAGTTGATAACTTCTCCTTCCCTGCAGTTTCGACCCCCGCAACCTTGGTGTTGTAGCTCCCCTTAAAAGCCCATTCGCGAGTAAGGTTGGGGCTCACAAAACTATGGGTTGCCCCGGTGTCGAAGAGAGTGAACGCCGTCACTCCCCCGACCGCGACGGATCCTACATAATACTAACGCTAAGCTATGCAACTCAGTTCTAAACTCACTTAAATGCAACGAATATTCGGTGAAAGAGCATACCCGCGATTGGTCGGGACCCTCGGGGCCTCAGCCACATAAGCACGTGGCCTTCCAGCTGGTTCTCTTTGCTGCTGCGGTGGTGTTCCTCCCTGCATTCCCTCCTAGTTGCACTCGGCAGTCTCGGGCTATGTGTCCTCCTGGTTGCAACGGTAGCATCGGATTCTGTCCGGTCGCACCTGTCTTTCGTTCGGGCAATCTCGGAAAGCATGCCCGGGTTGCCCGCAGTTGTAGCACACGCCCACCCGGCACTCTCCAGAGTGGTTCCGACCACACCTCCGACACTGAGGCTTTGCCGGGGCGGCTTCTCCGGCTGGTGTTGCGTCACGGGTCCGTTTGACTCCCCGGTTCTGGGAGGCCTGGTTCTGCTTCCGCTCCTCTTCTAACCCTGCTTCCTGCT
This sequence comes from Raphanus sativus, assembly GCF_000801105.2. Lineage (NCBI taxonomy): Eukaryota > Viridiplantae > Streptophyta > Magnoliopsida > Brassicales > Brassicaceae > Raphanus > Raphanus sativus. Next base: position 15,093 of record NW_026617664.1, read on the forward strand.
CAGCAGCCTTCTCAATTAGCTCGTGAACATTGCGGTAGTCTCGCACATTGCAACTGTTCCTTAACTCGATCCTCATCCCTTTGAGGAACCGTCGAACCAACTCTCGGTCGCTCAAGTAGTGCCCTGCAAACCTCCGGAGTCTGTGAAATTCATCCCTACTCTCTTACGTTCCGCGAGCCCTGCCGGATATCCTGGAACTTACTTTCCATCTGGTCCATGGCCTCCAAAGGAAAGTACTCCCGTTAAACTCTTCCAGAAAGTCGTCATACGTCAAGCGGATCCCATTCGAGCTGTCGACTACCCCTTCCCACCAAACCAGGGCGTCATCCTTAAGGTGGTGGACTGCAGATCCCTGCGAAACTCGGGCGGGCATCGGGCAGAGAGAAAGTTCCTCTCGAGTTGCCTCCTCCAGTTATCGGCAACGATGGCATCTGCCTTACCGCTGAAGAACTCCATCTGCATATTTCTCATATGCCTCATCATGTCCCAATACGTGGGTCCTTGGGCAGGTACCACCGCAGGAGCTGCCGGCGGCGGTGGTGGGGGCGGTATCGGGTTCGGGTCCACGGCTGGCGGTATCGGTTCGGGTTCACGGCTGGCGGTATCGGAACGGCCCCGGCTCCAGCTGCGGCTGCACCGTTGGGGAGCTGACCCCCGTAGGCTTCTCGGTACCTCCGCAGCTCCTCTAGGATCGCTGCGTTCACACATTTGGCTCCACTGCGGGGTTCCCGTTCCTGGAGCACCCACATTCTGACTTTCGGCTTCACTGGAGGCTTGGGACGCGGAGCGGGTGGCCCGTCTTGCTGCTCGCTGGGCGGTTCCTGCTGCTGGCGCGGCTCTCGTGTTCTTAGGAGGCATCCTGTGACAAACGAAGCGGGTATTAGGTCCAATTTGAT
>NW_026617665.1:0-15986 GCF_000801105.2 Raphanus sativus
AAGATAATTACATAGTGTGAACTACAGTTTTAAATTTAACGATGCTTTTAATTTTAATGGGCTAATTTGATGGTTTGTTTTTGACGTCGAAAAGTGTGTTATTGAGAGGCTGACGTGTCTAAAAACGCCCCATGCTTACTGATGACGTGGCGCCCGAAGGAGGTGCCAGAGAAAGTCTACTTTATATATATAGATTCATGTAAACACCTAATTAACCAAAAAACACGGATATATATATCTTAATTAGTCCACTTAGTGATTGAAACAAAGAAAAGGCGATAAGATTTTCACAGTTTCTATTTTTGGACAAATGATTACGTGGTCTATCAATGGTTTGATGAAATAAATAAATGAGTGAATCGTAAAGTGGCCCTATGATCATGCAAAGAGGCACGAAAAGACGAAACAATGCATTTTGCAAAGTCAAATCATCGTGCGCTCGACCCCATTCCCCTCGCCTTTGTCATTGATCCCTACCTTTTCTATTTTTCTACTTTTGTTTTTGATTTTATTTTATTAATAAATTTTCTTAAGTAATTGTATGCGTCACCGTAACCTTTTTGTTCCTGGTTAAACTATTTTAAAAGCATTATTATTGCGGAATCCCCAAATGGGGGTTCTTATTTTTTACTTTTTCTTATTTTTATTAAAAAAAAACCAAACCAATCACGGATCGTTTTATGTTAATATGATCCACAAACAGTACAAGAACTCAACCTAATCCCTTTTATTTGACAATTTTTCCTCTAAGTTTTGACAATTTTGTGGTCACCCTCTTAAGAGACCCTAAAACACTGCCATAATGTTGTTCCTAAGTTAAATGTTAAGTGATTGCTGTTTGTTTGTTGCCACTAAATCCCTTGTTGAAGAGGCCATCTTACTTTTATGAAAATACCTGTTCTCTAATGGGTTTGAAACATTCCATTTCCACCATTTTGTCCAGGTTGAGTCCTGGAATTTTAAGGTAAACTATTTTTTACAAAGACTAAATAAAAAAGATTCCTTATTAATTTTAACTGTGAGAGTGCGCAGCTAAAAACAAAACTTGAAAAGCTAAAGCAAAAACCATTGCTTGTCTGAAATTCTAATGATGGAAACCTCGTTTGTTAAATCTCCTTTTTGTATTTCGGATGATAGAATAAATGTTTATCACCAAAAAGTTAAAAGCACGTTTGTGCAATACATTGGGAGCGCTTTTCTTTGTTGTGGCCTGGATGCGTGGTACGGATTTTATAAGCTTTTAATATAACATCTAATCTCCACTCTTATCTTTATTTTTCTTTATTATATAAATAAATATCATGTACATATAAATTTGATTTACCTTTATAATATAGTTTCTCTATCTTTTAAAATAATATAAAAAGCTAGTCTTTTCTTTAAACACACAAGATAAAATCAATAATTAATATTTTTTTAAAAAAATAAAGGAATTTTAGAAAATGATTTTTGCAACATAATTGGTATTATTTTAGAGGAGAACATAAACTGAATATGATGTAACGTAAGAGAAATAAAGTTTACCAGTTTTGTTCTGAGCAAAAATAATTTACCTGTTATCTAGAAGAAAATAGTGTGATTTTTTGAAAAAATTGAAGCGAAGTAGTGAGGATCAAAAGTCAGGTGATAGGCTGATAGCCAAGCCACTACACTATTGATATTGTTAAGTTGGGCTCTAATTCTACTTATAGGCCTAAGATACAGAATTGTTGCAACGAATGGGAAGAGCCGTGGGATTAATTGAGCCTGCTAATAAATACGCTACATATTCGTTCACTTTTACAAGGTGATGTGAACCAGTTAGATAATGCAGTCATCCCAAAAGGTTATTGGGAACAATCGTTTCTTTGACCAGCGATTTGAATATTCTCTATAATATATATAATATATATATATCTGTGAAATAGTATTATGTTCAATCACTTCCTTTCAATAGTCTAAAGTCTCCAAGTTATTGAACAAAACCCACACACTAGAAAATGAGTGGAAAGAGCGGCAGCAGCAGCGGTGGAGGAAAGAACGGTGGCAGTGGAGGAGGAAAGAGCAGTGGTGGCGGTGGAGGAGGAGGAGGTTATATATGGTAGCACCAGGTTCAAAAAGGTGGAGCTTACATCTCAAGAGGTGGATTTGAGAGTAACCCTCAAGCGTACTTCAGTAACTTGCATGGTAGTGGTAGTGGACAGAACAAGAAGTGAAATTGTGTGTGCTGCTCCTCCTACTAGTACAAGCATGAATTATCGTCTTGTCTAATTAAATAATATGTAATGAAGTTTGAATAAGTACTGAATAAAATGATTTTAATCTCTTATAATTTGTGTTATGGAATGTGTAATACGGTTCTTGAATTAATAATGGATCCAAAAATATAAACCGAAAAATCAATTTTTAGAGAAATTTGTTCTTTTTAGTTTTATGTTGTTGTTGTGTTTTTTTTATATAAGAATATACTAATAATATACCAATAGATAAATTATGCAATATATTTCACAAATTTACAAGTCAGCAAGAGAGAGCCAACCGTTTGAGATAAGCTGCATTGGATCAGAAGATGAAGAAGTAGGCGTTCCCCACGAGACGTGATCACACGTGGCAGGAAAAAACATAATCTTCGAGATTTTCTTCCTTTTTCCATTTCCCGGAAAAAAAAAAAAATCAATTTTCTTGTTGAGTTGAGACGAAGGAAGAAGAGAGATAACGATTTGGGTGTTTTTCTCTCACTACTAAGCTAAACCCACCACCAACCTTTTTTGTGGATTCTAGTGGAGAGAAAGAAGCTTTGAATCTTTCTCTTTTTTTTTTTGAAAAAAAAAAGAAGGAATAGAATCTAGAGTATCGGATATGTCGAGCTCAGTATCCACTTCGTTGTGCTGTTCGTCAGCCCAGGTCAATGGGTTCGGTCTTAGGCCTCAAAGGTCCCTCCTTTACCAACCCATTTCCTTTTCTTTCTCCAGGTAACAACTCTTATCTTTTCTTCAAAGCCTTGAGTTTTTGATGATTGCAATGGATTCGGTTATTTAAAATGAATTGTCTTTCATGTGTTTGTGGATATGACTGAGAGAGAGAGTAAACAATATGAGCTTCTGATTTGCTATTTGTCACTTGAAAAAAGAATCAAAACTTTCTTTTGCATTATTATTATGTGAACTCTTTGGGCAGAAGGAGAACTCATGATGGTGTTGTGAAGGCCACTGCTCGTGTTGATAAATATTCCAAGAGTGATATCATCGTCTCTCCCTCCATTCTCTCTGCTAATTTCGCCAAAATTAGGCGAGCAGGTTCTTCTCTCCTCTCTCTCTCTCTCTCTCTCTCTCTCTCTCTCTCTCTCTCTCTCTCTCTCTCTCTCTCTCTCTCTCTCTCTCTCTCTTTCCTTTCCATGCTTTCCTGTTTCACTTGACTTCTTGTTTGTTTTTTCTTTTTTCTTTTGCAGGTAAAAGCAGTAGAGTGTGCAGGTTGTGATTGGATCCATGTTGATGTGATGGATGGTCGTTTTGTTCCCAACATCACTATTGGACCTCTTGTGGTTGATGCTTTGCGTCCTGTTACTGATCTTCCTCTGGATGTTCATCTTGTAAACCTCGCTCCTTTCTATTCTATCTCTCTCTCTCTCTATATATAGATATGGTTTCTTGATGTCACTTTTCAATTTCTCTCTAACACAGATGATAGTGGAACCAGATCTGAGGGTACCAGATTTCATCAAAGCAGGTGCAGACATCGTCAGTGTACACTGTGAGCAGTCATCCACCATCCATTTGCACCGCACTGTCAATCAAGTACTCTTATTTTCTACCTTCCACGGTTTTGAGTTATTGCTTCTGGTGGAATACTATTTTATCACTATTAATCTTACCTTGTGGTGCTGGTTAGATTAAAAGCTTAGGTGCCAAAGCTGGAGTTGTTCTAAACCCTGGAACCCCATTGAGTGCTATAGAATATGTATTGGAGGGTGAGTTTCTTTTTTTCTCTACTCTTCTAACAACACTGCATTTTCTTCAGCGAGGGATGGTAGGATTATAACTCAGTGGGAGTGTAATTTGTTTCTGGAATCAGTGGTGGATCTGGTCTTGATAATGTCGGTCAACCCCGGGTTTGGTGGACAGAGCTTTATCGAAAGCCAAGTTAAGAAAATCTCGGATTTGAGAAGAATGTGTGTCGAAAAGGTAATCTTTGTAGCTGGTTACTTCTTCTGCCTGAGTAATAAGGTTACTGTCATGATCCTCTTCTAACAAAACTTTGTCTTGTGTGTTTTAGGGAGTAAACCCATGGATTGAAGTTGATGGTGGTGTCACTCCAAAGAATGCATACAAGGTGAAGCCTCGAAAACTCTTCTACTCATCTTTAACTGTAGATACTCCTGTTTCCCTGGAGATTTATGAATCTTTTTGTGAGTTGAAATAGGTTATTGAGGCTGGAGCAAATGCTCTAGTAGCTGGATCAGCTGTATTTGGAGCTAAAGACTATGAAGAAGGTATAGAGACACTTTGGACATTTATATATACTTTCCCAGTTTATGGGACACTTATCTCAAGTTCTGTTTGCTTATTTCTAAAAAATCTGCAGCTATAAAAGGAATCAAGACCAGCAAGAAGCCAGAAGCTGTGGCTGTGTAATGTGAAGCAACAAGCTAAAAAGATCATAAGACAGATCACCGAGATGTTTATGTTGTTGTTGTTGTCATTCACCAGATTGCATTCGACATAAAAAAGTCCATAAGAATCAAACTCTCAATAGTTTTGAAGTAGCTCGTTTATACTCCTGTGTATCATCATTGTCTTGTAGATTTGGGGATATGCAGATTCAATACATTATGCAATTAATAAGAAATAAGCTGTGTTACATATGTACTTTTTTGACTTTGGGGAAAAGAAAGCATGTTTGATTTGTCTTGTCCAAAACCTCATGTATCCAAGACACATGAACTCTCTTTATAGAGTGATAATCATCTGCTTACTCTTTGTAAAATCATATCCTTATTTACAACTGAGCCTGAGACTCGACCCAAAAAAAATTGCAAAGCTCGGAAGAAGTTTACTTATTTAGTTCGTAAAGACCAAACACAGAACTGGTGTTCCTACAGTAAAGATATGGAACACTGATCTCTTTTTATGTTTCCAACCTTGTGTCCATCCGAACAAAAATAGACGCTTTTAAGTTATGGAACACATGGTCTTTTCCATGGGGTGATCGTTATACATGTTAAAACAGAACACATGAAAAATAAAATTCAAGAAAATTGCTGGAAGGAGAAGAAAAGGTTTATACATAACTCACTGAACATGATCAAAGCACATTTATGTTTATCAACGAACTAAACATAGTGATTTTCAATGCTCTGCCAAAGCTGAGCACATTATCTCCTTTGCAAATGAAGTACACATATCCAGTGTTTTGGCTGTAGCAGAGCATCATTCTCGATATAAAACCAAACACGGTTTTCAGTTCTCTCCCATGTTTATCAAGTTCCAAGAGCATCATCCTGAGGAGATGAGTCCCGATTCTCCTCTTCCTCTTCATCCTCCTCATCCTCGTCATCATAGTCAGCAGAGTCAGGCTCAGGCTGCCCGTTCAAGTCAACATTCACGCCGTTCATTTTCCTAACAAACTGACCCTTAACACGTGGTCTCCTCTCAGCAAGCCGCTTCCTATTCACATACCTAATCTTCTTGTCAAAACACCTTTGGTTTCTTTTGCGTCTAAATTTAAGCAACGCTTCCTCTCTTCTGTCAAGTTTAGTCACTCTCACCTCGTTAGGAGACGGGTGGTTTCCTATCTGTGTCTGTGGCCAAGAATGATGATGATGATGATGGACCATAGGCATCTGACCATTCTGTAAAGGCACCTGACCATTCTGTGACATCTGACTGTGCTGTAACGACGTGTTCATGGGATGGTGGTGGTAATAAGGAAACCCTGTCATTCCATTCAGATGATTAGGTGGGCAATGAGGATGTTGATGACCATACTGAGGCATCATGCCTGCTGATTGCATCATAACTTGGTTCATGACCCCATGCATATAGTAAGGATACGCATTTTGTGCAGCGAATCTCGAAGCGTCAATTTGAGATGATGAATCCTTAGCAGCGACCCGGGTATCATCTATAGCTCCTTGGTAACAACTCCTACTAGTACTATGAAGTTCCATTGGTGGTGGAAGCGTGCGTGACCGCTCAAGGGAATTTGGAACTTCTTGGTAACTCTTACTACTGTGAAGTTCCACTGGTGTTGGAAGCGTGCGTGACCGCTCAAGCGTGCCATTCACTGAGTTCTCTCCTTGAGCAGTGAGCTCTTTACCTCCTCTTGTTTGTTTGGTGTTGTTCTTGGTCACCTCACTTGCCACCACTTGAAGCTTCTCAGCCATACCTGGATGAACTGAGCCATTTCCATTGACAGTAGACTTGACATATGTGAAGAAAGCAGAGGACTCTCCAATCTTCAACCTACTTTTCTTTGGCACTGAAGAAAATTGCGCTGCAAAAGAACCGTAGCTATATTAGAAGCTAGACTCGCTATTAGAAAGTGCTACATCAAAGCAATGCAATCACCTGGATTAGTGCTTCTTTTCGTAGGCTCATGGTGAGGCTCAGGAAGATGATTCAGTGGAGGCTCTATAACAGCAACGGCAGGAGTTGACGTGGCAGTGCCATCAGCACCATCGCCAGCACAAACGGAACCAGTAGCAACAGGCCACTGCCAGCAAAAGCATTGATAGCGCCAAACTAAAAGAAATTAGCTCTTTGCCTATTTTGAAAGGACTTGTAGGCTTTCATAATACTATCTCACCTCCTTTTCCTGATGGCTTCCTCTCTGAGGGTTGGTGGACCTAATACTTCTGTCATCTGTGTCATCAGAGAAGAGGTTGGTGCTGTTTGTGTTTGGATCACTTGGATCAGACCCCACGAGGTCAATCTCATAGCTCAACATATTCTTCTCAGCAAGTCCTAGCTGCCAAAAACAAACGCTCACTCACATAAACTTCATGTCACGGAGATCGTTCATTTCCATAAGATAAACTTCAGATAGCAAAACAAACCATGCGTCTTCTTCTCCACATGTGTGTCCACAAGTTGAGAAGCTCGTTGGTCCGAAGAGGCTTCACAAGGTAGTCAGCTGCACCTAGCTTCAAGCACTTTACCACCACAGGGACCTCGTCTTGCCTCGACATCACTTAAATTGAAAGCATTCACAAGATTAGTTTATCATCATGCCCTCAAAAGAAAAAAAAAACTTAGCAAAGTAGAGAAAGTAACAGTTCAGAAATGGATAAGCGAAAGAAGAAAGCTTACTAATGACAGGGATTCTCCGAAGATCTTTGTCACGTGTGATGTACCTCAGCATCTTCATACCCTTGGCCATTGGGAGATCAATCTCCGCCAGTATTATATCTATATCAGGCCCTTCTGCGTTAAGTGCATCAATCACCTGCCTTGCTGATTTTACTGACGTCACTACATTTCCCCACCCCCCAAAAAAAAACATCCATCCACAATATTCATTGTATAAAAGAGCAAAAAATTATCATCTGCAATCTACAGTAAAGAGCTAACTCTAAAACCATACCTTGATAAGAACACTGTGAAAGGAGGGTGAAAACCTCTCCCAGGCTATTGGGATCATTGTCACAAAGCAAAATCCTAACTCTGCTTCTGTCAATGAACCCATCTCCTCCTCCCTTACACTCTCCGTTCAAATCCATGATCAGATTTACAGATAACCCCACAAAAAAAAATCTAACCAAAGATAATAATTTTCCACTAACAAAACATTAGAAAAGGGGGTTTATACAAAAATTAAAGACAAAATAAAAAACCCAGACAAGAGAAAGTGCTATGATACTTCCATGGCCAAACCAAGAACTAGGGTTTCGGTACAGTGTCCCCCACAAAGCCGCCTAATTTGTCTATTTCAAAGTCACTTAATTTCACAACAACAAACCAAAAGTTACTCTTTTTATCCCCCAACCTAATCGTATAGCCATGGAAACGTAAAAGCTAAATCTAAGAACCAAAAAAAAGTCAAACTCTTTTATCTCCGGTTAAGTGTTGAGATCAAAAATCGATAGCAGCTCAGAAACAATCACCGGCGATCTGACGCAACGCCGGCGGTGAGATGAGGAGAGAGAGAGAAGGGACGGGGTTTTCCGACAAGAAGTGAGAAAAACACGAGAAAGAAAGAAAGAGAGAGAGATATTTGTTTTTTGTCAATCAGAGGTCAAATAATGAGAGACGGACGGTGAAAGAGGGGAAATGGACGATGGTAATCTGAGGCGTTGATGAGGATGGACGGCGGAGATTGGAAGTTTCTCCGACAGTGCGCGTTGGTGGGACGCGCGGGGATATTTTAGGACAAGGAGGTGACGTGGAAGAGAAAAGCGCAGAGAAAATAAAGGAAAGAAAGTGGTGAGGATAGTTTGGTTGAGATAGAGAAAAGGCCACGTCACTATCTGGAAAATATCATAAGATATTTTTGATGGTGGAGATACAACCTAGATAAGATGCATCTCCATATCAAAATCAATATTTTAAAATTTTGACAAAACAATTTGAGAAAATCTATGACCAAACCAAAATACCAAACATTAGGATGCTTTCCCATTTCGTCTTCGACTTTTTTTGTCGGCCGGGCTCGTTTAATCAAATTTGAAAGAAAAAAACGAGACAGGAATTTTTATTTCAGTTAAGATGTAAGATAGTATGATTTTATCACATATACTCTACAGACTACATTCAGTGGCGGTTCCAGGAAAAAAAATGACTGGGTTCAAGATGGTATAACATATTTTTGAAAACAATCCATATATTCAAACACTAAGTCAATATTCGTGTGCAATACATGTGTGTATTTTAAATGGTACTGCATCCATTTTGTTATTCTCATAATCCAGTCTATATAATTTACATGACCAACAAAAATAGATGCAATGTGTACACTAGAAAACTTGTGTTAATGCCCATATATGGGTACCTCTCATTTTGTAGATTTTATATCCGATAAATGTCATATTCTTGACCAAAAAAAACATAGTGTCAGGGTAAAAAATATGTTTTTTTTTTTGGTAAAAAATATGTTATCCTATTAGTGGTTGGGTGAACCAAATTGTTTTGTCGTCATAATCATAGAAATAGTTGTTAATAAGTAGGCTAAACTTTTATAGCAAGTAGTCGACGTCCTAGCAATATTTTTTGTATTTCCGACTGGCTCTGTATAGACGCGAATCTGGTTCACCCAAGTGGACCAATGCGGCATAGAAAAGCATAACATATATCAAGTTTATTCGTTTGCAAGACACGTCTCGTACCGGTCAACCTTTTATTACGTTTTATTGACCAATTATATGAGTTTAATTAGTCGAAAGTTAGCTAACAACAAGAAGATATCGTGAAATTCGATCTTTCCATAAGAATATAGTATTTTATCATGTATCGCTTTGACTTCGGGGTAATCAATCCGGTTAGCATTTCTCCTTAGAACCGTCGTCTCCCGATTCTCGGTTTTATCCGGTTTGATTACGGTCTTGTACTTGATCTGTCTATTTGTATAACAGCCTTTGAACTGCAGTAGTTAGTGTTCTGCAAAAACCATGTCTTGTAGTGGGAACTGATTGTCGTGTTCTTTAGAAGAATTTACACCTGAGAAACGTGTATCTTCGTGTAGCATTTTCATAACCCTTTCAATGAGTAGACATCTCTAAAACTCTGAAGGAGCAAGTGCAGACCAACTGTTCGATAAAATTCCTCAGATAACGATGATTTCGATAGTCAGATCAAACGGGTTTGCATTTCTAACGAACACTTCAAAACCTACACGCTATTTATGCTCTCATCACTCGGTAGACCATGCATCGACGGAGTTGCAGGAAGAAGTTATTCGCATTGTTTCTTCCCACATTGGTGGTCTTGATGACCTTGAAGAAAACTTGAACAAGGTTTCGGTTTCTACATCACCCAACTTCGTTACCCAAGTGATTGACTCCTGTAAGAACGAGACTTCACCGAGAAGGCTGTTGAGATTCTTCTCCTGGTCTTGTAAAGGCCTTGGCTCCAGTTTACAGGACAAGGAGTTCAACCACGTCTTGAGAGTTTTGTCTGAGAAGAAGGACTACACAGCTATGCAGATACTCTTATCAGATATCAGGAAGGAGAATAGGGCCATGGATAAGCAAACGTTTAGCCTCGTTGCTGAAACTCTGGTTAAGATTGGTAAAGAAGAAGACGCAATAGGTATCTTCAAGATCTTGGACAAGTTTTCTTGCCCACGAGATAGCTTCACGGTGACGGCTATTATAAGCGCGCTCTGCTCAAAGGGACATGTGAAGAGAGCATTGGGAGTTATGCACCATCACAAGGACTTAGTATCCGGTAATGAATTGTCTGTGTACAGAAGTGTTTTGTTCGGTTGGTCGGTTCAAAGAAACGTGAAGGAGGCAAGGAGAGTTATACAAGATATGAAATCAGCAGGGATTGCTCCGGATTTGTTTTGTTACAACACAATGCTTACATGCTTATGCGAAAGAAACGTAATACGGAACCCTTCTGGTCTCGTCCCTGAAGCTCTGAACATTATGTTGGAGATGAGGTCTTACAAAGTCCAACCTACGTCTCTTAGTTACAACGTATTGCTTTCTTGCTTGGGAAGGACGAGGAGGGTTAAAGAGTCTTGCCAGATTCTAGAACAGATGAAGAGATCAGGGTGTGATCCAGACACGGCCAGCTATTACTTCGTTGTGAGGGTACTGTATTTGACAGGGAGGTTTGGTAAAGGCAACCAAACGGTGGATGAGATGATCGAGAGAGGACTGAGACCGGAACGCAAATTCTATTATGATCTGATCGGAGTTCTTTGTGGTGTCAAGCGGGTGAATTTTGCTCTTCAGCTGTTTGAGAAGATGAAGAGAAGCGCTGTGGGTGGTTATGGTCAGGTTTATGATCTGCTCATAGCAAAACTATGTAAAGGAGGAGAGTTTGAGAAAGGAAAGGAGCTTTGGGAAGAGGCAATGTCACTTGGTGTTATGCTGAGTTGCTCCATTGAGTTACTTGATCCTTGTGTCACAGAGGTTTTCAAACCCATGAAGAAGAAAGAAGAGGCTGCTTTGGTGGATCCTCGTGCAGTCAACTTAAAGATTCGTCCTAAGGTGGATAGAGCCAAGCCGAAACTGAAACCGAAACCGAAACGCAGGAGCAAGACGAAAAAGAACATATGATGTAGCAGCCATGTATGTATCACAAAAAAAACTCAGGCAATGCAGAAGCAACGAGTGGGCCTTTAGATTCTATTGTTCTTATCTTGTCACAATAACGACAAGAATCTCTGTGTCCTCGTTGATTCTTATTACTTAAACTTGTAGTTTTTGAGATACTACAAAAGCCTTATATCAATTCGAATGTTTCTTATCTATAAGTAACTCGTTAATTTGAGCAATCTGATGCAAAAGCTTAGCTATTCTCTGCAGCAAAAAAAACAGAGAAACAAAAGAAACTGTTAGATACAATGTAACCATTGGGCCATTTCAACGAAATCTTTGTAGGAGTAGGTAGGAACCTCGTCTCTCTTTGATAATCTCTCTAAGATGAGCTTTGGTTTCACCTTGGTGAAGTCGATGGCGAGCTCGGTTACGCATCCACCACCAGGTTACGACGAGAATAAACTGGATGAAATGAGCGGAGAGTCTCTGAGAAGGAACAGAGGCACGACAACTTTGACAATACTTGCGCAAGAAGAAGCTTCCACCAACGTTGGATGATATTGGTTTCGAGTGTTGTGTAGCAATAACCTGTTCTTCGCAGTTTAGGCCTTCATCTTCCACCATTTCTGTCGTCCCTAGGGTTTGTTTTTTTTCACCCAACAACGATGGAGCTTGTAACTGAAAACTTTCAAACATGTGCCACGCACGAGACGAGCTTGTGCCTGCGTTCCTCGATTCATTGCACTTCGTTACTTTGTTTTTATTTGTCAACGATAATTATTTGCTTACCAAAACGAAATATTATTTACTTCAAATACCATATGGTGTAATTGTCAAAACGAAATTTTTATCAAAAAGAAATGCAAACACTTGAAACCTATCTGGGAATAGATATGCTTTTTGCCATTTTTATTGCATTGCTAAAGGTTTTGTAGTTGTGCGCTAATAATCCTCAGTCTCTGGCTCGATATGAACGCAGTGACTTGGGTGCAAAGGAACTCAGCTTGATGATGAAAAGGTCAAACATAGTTTTGGATACAAGTCCATGACAATTATATATGGCTATCATATGAACCCATATTGATGGTAGTTTTGACCCAGTTAAGCCCAACATTTTAATGTGAACCTGCAAATTGGTTTATTATTCTGGTCTGCACAATACATATCTAAAGAAAACCATCTTCCCCTCCATTGATCTGTCTCATTTTTAAGGCTTACAACAGTTGTAGAGGGTACATATATCATATCAACTATATGTGTGCCAGCCATGCAGTGTTTTATTTTTTGTAAACTAGTGTTTGTCTCTCTTATAATTCGATAACTATTTCAATTATAGCTACAAAATGTGTCTTATAGCATGTTTCTAAGTCAACTTAAGTTTAGATAATTCTAAGATGTAATTATTCAATGAGCCATATGTATGTAATTTTATTTCTTGGCCACAGCTTTACAGATCACAAGTAAACATTCCAGCCGTACTTGCACGTGAATTTCTTTTTCTTTTGCAATTCTAATAATTCGAGTTATGTAACAAGTACTCGTGTTGACAAAGACTAATTAAATAAATTATCCGAACTAATCCTAACGTTAATTTTGCTTAGTAGTCTTTTTTTGGACAACTTTTTGCTTAGTAGTCTCTTTTACGATTCAGTTCTAAATTCTTGCCTACGATCACACATAAATGAAATATATTATACGTCAACCAGTGAAACAAAGAACGGTATTTCTAGTTATGGTTATATATTCTATGATCTTAACACGTATTTAATACAGTTTAGAGTTAAATTCCAACATGAGATTTCAATATCAGTACGTAATACATACAAAAATGCATAATTCATTAGGTAGATTAGATGTCACAATATTCTGGATCGGTTGATAAAACAACACTATCCAAATCACACTTAAACAATGTTTGATGAGTTATTTGATCTACAAATTATATTGATGATAATGATTGTATACAAACAGTATTAAACATACTTTAAGATACTACTGATTTATTGATATATAATGGCATAATAAATATTTTATTAGTTGGGGGTTGTGAGTGTAGATTTTAAACTATAAATTATGAAAACTAATCTTCTTCTTATCAAATAAATAAGTTTAAACTCAATAAAATAATTCCAGTTTTTTGTCAACAGAATACAATTCCAGTTAGAAAAATATAATTGAAAAAGTAATTAGCAAAGGTGCAAGTGCAATATGTCAAGAACATTGACTTTTTAAGAACGTTGACTTGAGATTAGTCGTAGTAAATCGTCCATTCTAGTTTTTGGAGGGCCTTCTAATCCCACCATACTAAGGTCTCAAAACCAACCATTTTTGTGTTTAATAGGTTCCATGTTCATTCATCTTTAAGTTTGATTGGATATAAAGTATTGTATCCATTTTTATTTATTGATTAAACACTTAATTAAATATGTGTTACTTTAGTTCAATTGTTTAGTCATGCGGAAGCAAGTAAACGTTTATAGTTAAATCTAAGAATTTGTTTTTTTTTTAATAATTTTTTTCAAAAGAAGCATTATATATACAAACCATTATACTTTGAAATAATAAACATTGATTTACAGCATACATAATTCGGTAGTGTAAGAAATAAGCATCTCAACGAGAAGGGATCATATTGGTTATTCACCTAACCATAGTGTTGTTAGATGTTTGGTTGTACTAAACACAACAGTACCAACACCACACGCATTTTTGTGAGATTTTACCTGATTTACAAGTAAAGTAATACATTTAACTCTTATTATTTCTCAATTTGAGATTTTTTATCCAAACACAATTTGAAATTTCTTTCTCCATGCCACATGTGTAGATTTATACATAAACATAAAAAGTTGTCTTACCTGGTAAACGCTAACCCTTCTAATGGAACTCACTAATGATGGATCACGCTTATATTGTTACAATATGCCATTAACGGAAATAAATTATTGACAGTGGATAATAAGAAACGAAAGAACAATTAATATACAGAAACTATATACAATAAATATTAAATTTCAACAAGCAAATGGAGAGCTCCCTAACCACCAAGTCCAAGTCAATAAGTCTGCATACCTGAGGTTGGACAAAGTTTGATAGTTTATCACCTCTGTCGAAATTTCTCTCTTGATTATTTTGAATCCAAATGATTTGTTTGATTTAATAGGCTGTATTTCATATTATAGCATTGTTATAACTTGTTGTCCCAAAAAAAAGCATTGTTATAACTTATAAACACGCTTGTTAATAAATATACTAGGTAGTAACCCGCGCCTTGCGCGGAATGAGATGGTTAGATCAGCAATTTTTCGAAAATATTAGAAAGTATATATATATAGTTTGGAATTTGGGTTTTGTGTGTTTATCTTACTCTCGAACTCAATTTGTTTATCTCTCTATGGCTCTCTCTCTCTCTCTCTCTCTATGGCTCTCTCTCTCTCTATGGCTCTCTCTTTCTCTCTCTCTCTCTCTCTCTCTCTCTCTCTCTCTCTCTCTCTCTCTCTCTCTCCTCTCTCTCTCTCTCTCAGATTTATCAGTATTGATGAGTGTTTTAAAAAATAAGATTAAGATTTTAACATATTTTTATTTTAAACATACGAATCGTATTAATGCCCGCACACGGGCATTAATACGATTCTTATGTTTTATGTATAAATATTATTAATATCTAATCAAATGTTTTATGTATTATTAAAACTAAATTTGGTCTTCAGATGTTTTATGTATTATTAATATAAATATGTATTATTCAAATACAATTCATATGTTTTATGTATTACTAAAACTAAATTTGTTCTCCATTCAGTTTTTGTGGTTCAAAACTATAAGCATTTTAGACATTACTTAATTCAATATACTTTGAGGTTTAAATTATTATCATATACTTTGAAATATGAAATAATAAATCATGCATGTGCGGGCATCGATATGATTTATATATTGCATGTATAGCTATTATTATTAGTGCATAAGTGGATCATAATTATATTTCACTCTCGTTGTATCTTTGTATCTTACTCATTTAGGTTTATTCACATATAAGTCTCTCTCTCTCTCTCATCATAAACATTTTAGTTTTTTTGAAAGGATAAAAAGGTAATTACGATCATATCATGCGTGCGGGCATTCATATGATTCATATATTACCGTCTAGCATTAGTATAAATATAAGTAGATTGTAATTCTTTCTCAATCTCTATGTATCATTATGTCTAATTCATATACTACATGTTATGTTATTATATAAGTGCATAAGTGGATCGTAGTTATCCTCTCTCTCTCTCTCTCTCTCTCTCTCTCTCTCTCCTCTCTCTCTCTCTCTCGTATCCCCCTCATCGTAAACCTTTTTTTTTTAGAAATATTAAAAATGTAAACATTCTTTTAATTCATTGATTATCTTTTAACTACCACAATTTTGTTTTATATGGGAATGTTTCTACTTTAATATTTTATCATGAATTTTCTTGGGTGAATTACCAACTAATCATAGTTTGCCAAATTAATGTACAGTTTTATAAAATATAATAAATAAAAATAATAATAATTTGTGTTAAGTTTTAAAAAAATGAAAAATATTAGTAGCTGCCAAAAGATGAATTTTTTTTAACAATTTTAAAAATCGTCACAAAAGAGTAAATCATAAACATTAAACACTATACCCTAAACCCTTGGACAAAACTTAAACCCTTGGGTAAAATCCAAACACTAAACCCTAAATTCTTGATATACCCTAAACCTTGGGTAAATCCTAAACACTAAACTGTAAACTCTTGGGTATACCTAAACACTAAATCTCTCTCTCTCTCTC
>NW_026617666.1:0-15977 GCF_000801105.2 Raphanus sativus
TTGATCATCAAGTAGTTAGTGGAGTTATTTTTTTTGATTTTATGTCAAGGGTATTAAAAATAACGATTGTTGATAAATTTGTTTTAATTTTTAATATGTACTTTCTGATTTAAATTAAATATCAAGTTAGATATTGGATAAGATAAATGTTAAATTTGGACAATATAGTCATTTCACTTATGAGTAAGTGTAGTTTTAAAAAAATTAAAAAGAATATGTAGTTTTCAAAATATAATCACATCTAAGTGTATTTTTCCAAATTTTCCCTAAAAATCAATACAATTAAAACAGCAGCCCTTTTTCAGACTTCCCCTTAAACTTTCAAACTATTTACTGATACATGCCACTGCCTATTAATTAATTAAAAAATGAAATTCTCGATTTCTTCTATTCAGAAATAAATTCTCGATTTCTTCCATCTCAACAAAAATATATTTTCGTTGTAACTTAATATATCTTAACAAACTGAATATGATAGATTTCTCTAACCAATTATATCTACAATTATTTATATCCTTAGAATATGCTTAATATTTTCCATTTTAATTGTATCGATTATCCTCTTTCTACTTCGACTACATATCCTATATAAATATCAATGTCAAACACAACAATTCTATTCATTCAAAACCTCTCAACTGTTTTCGGTGCTCTACAATAATGGAGTCCTTAATCGAAATCAGCAACTTGAGTGATCTTAATCTTTTCAAATCTACATGTCGAGTCCATGTTAAAGTTCTTCATACATGGGAGTTTATCAATCTTACAAATGGTTCTTCTCTTGAGATGGTTTTAACAGACGAAACCGTAAGCTCTGCTCACAAACCTTTCGTTTTTAAAATAGCAAAACTTTTAATATATGAACTGAGTGCATCTTTTATTGTTTCATGATTTAGGGTGTTAAAATCCATGCGAGTTGCAAAAGTTCATTAATCCAGCGACTCCAGATGCATTTTCGTGTTGGAAAGTGGATAGTTATTACTAAATTTCACTTAAGTCCAGCATCTGGGGTTTACAGATACACCAACCATGTTTACAAAATGCAATTCGGGGATCAGACTACTGTTACTGATTCTGATATGCGATGCAACAACATGTTCCTTGATCTTAAGGATTTTGCCACCATTTTGAATGGTTCACTTGACACACGCTATCTTATTGGTATTGTTTTTTTTTAAAAATACATTAACGTATGTTATGATTTATATATAACTGTTTTATTCTATGACAGACGTGATTGGTCAGGTAATGGACTTTGGCGGTGTGGATATTGTTAATCATGCAAGGAAAGAAGTGACCAAGATGGTGTTTACTCTAAGAGATGGCAGGTACGTATTTTTAATTGTATTGATTTATTTGTATAACTATAAAATTTAAAGTTTATATGTTTTGTTATAATCTCAGTGACAGACGAGTTAGATGCTGCATTTTTGGGAAGTTAGCTGAAGTTTTGATCCAAGAACAAAAACAACCAAATAATGGGGATATTTGTTTGATCCGATATGCTAAGCTCAACAACTACACACATGGTATTGATAATTAAATATATTTTAAAAAGTCTTTGATGATTATATTATATCGTTAGTATTGTTTTTCTCACACATGTTATATTGTCCAGATGAGTTACAAGTATCCAATGCATTTGATTCTTCTCTGGTGATGCTAAACCCAGCAATCAACGAAGTGGAAGAACTAAAACAGATGTTAGTTTTGAATAACCTAAAGTACTTATTTTCTTCTCTGACTTTTGATAGTAATGAATTAATTTTTTATATATTTTACTGTTTTCTACTTATAGGGTTCATGCTGATGATAACTCCGTGAATATGTACCAACATGTTGGAAAGATTCACAACCAATCAAAGCGCATTAAATGGTCACAGTTTCCTTTCAAAACCATTCAGGAAATGAAACACACAGATAAGGTTTTTTGTTGAGTCTGTAATACTTACAGTGTGATTGATCGCAATATGTTCTGACAAATATATATTGTTTTGTAGGATGCCAAATGCCGAATAATTTGCACTGTTTATGCCATTGATACATTGAGAGGATGGTATTATTGTGCTTGTGTGGTATGCAACAGGCAGGTTCTGAAAACGAGGATTGTCTATGATGACATGGATTCTCCAAGCTGGTTTTGTGATTTTTGCCATCTCACTGTTACTAAAATTAAGCCAAGGTCATTTGTTGTGTATTTTAGCTTTGGATTTAATTTTTTTGATTTTTAAACAATTCTAATGCGTTTAAATTTTTTCCAAACAAAAATAATCTTTTCAGGTACAAATTGGATTTGCTTGTGCAGGATCAGACTGGTGAATCCAAAATTACACTTCAAGATCCAGTTGCTACATCTATTGTGAAATATTCTGCTGCAAAAATCGTAAATGTTTTGTCTGATGTAAGATATATTTTTAATTTTTTAAATAGGCAAAAATATTATTTATTTTTGATACCTGGCATATAATTGAATTTTTATTAACAGAATGGAGATCCAGATGTGTTACCGGCTGAACTTGTGGACATTGTGGGCAAAACATATGGTTTTGGTATCTCAGTTGATGAATTGGAAAAATTCAATGCTTTAAAAGTTTGGAATCTGAATGATATTATGTGGAAGAGAATCAAAGCAGTTCACCAGATGTCGATTAGTTCAAGGAAAAAGCAATGCACCAATGTGATCAAGATTGAAGACAAAGATCATACTGAAGACACAGATTAGTGTGCTGTTTTATTTTTAATTTCTAAATGTCTATTGGTTTTATGTTTTTTAGGGTTAGTGCATCTATTTTATGTCTTGATTTATTTCTATTGTTTTTTTAAACCTTGGTTTTCAGTTTTTCATTGGGAATAAAATAATAATTTCGATTTTATATAGGAAAACAATAAATAAAAACGAGTCTGTTATGATACAATAACCAGTAAAAAATCTATATCACTAAGCATATTATCTCCATTTTCCTAACTAACCAGATTCAGTTCCATTCCTAATGCATTTCTAACATTTTATCCTTATAATAAACCGGACATACCTTAATTTTGGATTGTAACATGTCGCATGTCAAAATTGTATTGATATTCCGCTTTTATATTTCTTCAATAAGATTCCCTGCAACCTATTTACACATTATATAACACACACTTAGATAAAACCTGAGATTATTGTTATCACATAAATCAGAATATAATACAATTTAGTGCTTTTGAGTCAGAATTTACAATAATATTGTGTTATAACTTATAAAAATACCCAATTTAAACGAAAAAATGATTTGCAAATCTTTCAACTAATAGATAACAGATCTTATGCTCTTATCAAAACATAGATCTTTTATCAATCATTTAACTGAACTGTTAAGATCTTATCATCATAACAACCAACTTGAAATTGAAGAATCATATCTCAGCATTATTGGGAATATTCTAACGACTATTTATTATATTCTGATTCATCCAACTATAAAGATTTTTATTTTGAAAATAATATCTGATACCCATGGCTTTCTCTAATCTATTTATTTGCTATATATACATACTATTCGACATTAGCAATCTTACACCGTGAGAGAAACAAACTCTTAAGATAATGAAAGCTACTCCAAAACTATCATACCTGTCTGACATCAGGCCATTCAAACCTGAATGGTGGGTTCAAGTCAAAGTTATTCATATCTGGAAACAACAGAGTGATTATGGTGAGACCATGGAAATCATTTTTGCTGATAAGAAGGTAAATTATTTTTATATGCTTCATTTTTACAATCAAAGCAGCATTACAAAGAGTGATATAAATTATATAACTCTAACCTATAAATCTCTGTTTTCAATGATCTAGGGGAACAAAATTCAAGCAACATGCAAGAAAAACTATTTGCTTAGTTTGGGAAAAGAATGCCGTATGGGTGAATGGATAAACATAGAAAATTTTCAGGTAACTTCAGCAGGAGGAGCATTCCGACCTACCAATCACGCTTACAAGCTGACGTTCATGAAGTTCACCTCCATTGCGCCGTATGAATACACTAATAACGATATGTTCCTGGATTTAGTGGATTTCGACAAAATATTGAGTGGAAAGCTAGACAACAATTTTTTGATTGGTATGTTTTATATTTATTTTTATCTCATTTTTTTTGTTTAATCATTATTTATTTATATAACTTCTGTTTTTGTTTTATAAAGATGTTGTGGGTCAAGCCATAGATATTGGTGAAAAGATAACTCTGCAATGTAAAGGTGGGAAAGAAAGAAAGAAGATTGAATTCACTCTAAGAGACATTAAGTAAGTATTAGTAAAATAATGACATTGATTTTATAATTTTTTCTGGATGCAAACTAATTTTCATGTATTTTTAGTGATGAACGCATCCCATGTTGTTTTTGGGAGAATTTTGCTGATACTCTGGAATCCTATTCAGAAGATGCACAATTTGGAGTGGTTGTGTGTTTGATCCGATTTGCGAAAATTGGATCATTTAGAAGTAAATATCTTAACTATATTTATTTTATAACTTTAATCTTTATATTTAAAGAGTTGACTTTTTTATATTTAACGTTCATCATTTGTTTTTATTTGTGTGTTTAGATCAACTCCAACTTTCAAATGCTTTTGATACCTCCCAAATAATGTTCGATCCACCAATTGATGAGAGTGATGCTTTGAAAGAAATGTAAGTTGTTCGATGTTATTTATGCAAATGTATATGTCAGGTTTAATATCATCTTCTAATTATATGTCAAACTCTCCAGGTTTAAGTGTGATCCAGCAAACATGTCAATGGTTGAATCTAACGAGTTTGACAAACAGTTGATTCGTGAACCTAATAAGGTTATCAAAATTGACAGCTGGGATCAGTATGAAGATAAAACCGTTGCTGAACTTGTGGCTTCTGTACAGGTTTATTAACAACTTTTATGATAACTACAACATTTATTTATAATGTAAATTATTTTTACTTTGTCTACACAGGTTGGTAAATGCAAGGTTGTGTGTACCATCTATGCTATAGATACGGATTTTGGTTGGTACTACTTTGGATGTGATCTGTGCAACACAAAAACTTTTAAAGTACATCAAAGATACCTTACATCTGGGAAGGAATTGGCAGCCCCTATGTTTTGGTGTGAGAAATGCAATGCAAATGTTACTAATGTAACTCCGAAGTAAGTAAATTTATTTTATTGTTGGAGATTTCATTACTATTCCATTTTTATAGTTATATAATAAATTTATTTTATTATGTCCAGGTTTAAACTTCACTTGCTGCTTAAAGATAATACAGGAACTACCAAATTCATGTTGCTTGATACTATTGCTAATGGAATTATAGCTGAAAGTGCTGCGAAAATTCTAAAGGGATCATTCAAAGAGGTAAAATCAATCTCATTTATATTTAGGTATATATGAATGTTTTTAATAAAAATTCAAATATAAGTTAAATGTGATTTTTTTAATAGATTGAGGATCCCGAGCTTTTGCCTCAGTCACTTAAAGATGTCATTGGAAAAACTTTTAAGTTCGGTGTGTGCGTTGAAAAAAATAACGTGTCTTATGGAGCTGAGTGTTACAAGGTTTCTAAAGTTTGGTCTGTAAGCAACATGCTAATGGTTGATTCACAATCAGAGACTAAATCTGCACGAGAAATCACCCTCACTGGTGATGAGGTACTTTAATATCTTTATCAAACTCTTTACTTAAAATATAAGTTTGTTTACATAGTGTATAATTATTGATTTTAACAGATGTCTCTACTTACTGACGGTGAGGAAAGTTCGGTTACTAACAGAACACCAACTTCTAAGCGTTCTCAAGATGACAAATATGAGGTCCCTGAACTCACCTCTACCTCAAAAAGGTTTTGCTCAAAAAGTGTCAAGATCGAAAAGTAATCAGATGAGGAGATGAAGATCAGTCTGTCGAACTAGGAAGTTGGATTCAAATTTGTGGTTTTTTAAGTTTAGAGAAATAATTGTCCTGTTTAGGAACCGAAAAACTATCTTATAATTTTTTTTTTGTTTTTATGTTGGTTTAGTATGAAATAATTATGAATTCAACTTTAATCCTAAACTTATCATTGTTGCTCTGTTTTTTCAAAAAAATTGTTATGACGTTTTTGGAGTTGTTCTTTCTTTTGCCTTATTATGCTTAGTTTATGTTTTTAGTTATCATGTTGAGTTGAAATATTATTGATCTCTAATTATAATTGACCAACTTCTATTCCATATAATAAAACTTGATTTTATTCACGTTCATTTATATAATGTATACCAATTATTTGTTCCAATCAAACATATTAAAGCAAAGTGGTCAAAGGAGTTTATTATGTCGATTTCATTATTAACAGGCAAGCCAAATGTATTAAAGATTTATCTTAATGAAGATGAATGTTTGTGTATATTTATATTTTAAAACTATTGACATATTATTAATAATGCATGCCTGTATAGAAGACTACTTAAAATTGATATAGAGTATAGTTACATTTTTATGTAACCACTTGCAAAACAGTTAAACATATTATCCTACATATATGCTTATCAGATCGTACTTTGTTGATTTCCATTAAATCCTAAATCTAAACTGCAGGCTGCTTCTACATAAAATCCTAACAGAAAATACAATTACCAAATACTTTTACGTGGCCTGTGTAATTCATATTTCCAATTCTTCGTGCAACACTATAGCGATCAAAACTTCACAGTGCAATGAAGGAGATAACTGAAGAGGATAGAGTGCAAAAAAGGAAAAGGGTCAACAATTTTGATGCTTCTAAATATCCTAACGATTTTATGCATATCCCTATTAGCATGTCTAAACTGCAATCAAAATCAGGAAGTGTTTTTACGGATTTGACAAACTTACCTGTCCAGATGGATTCGAGAGGGTCTGTCAAACGCTCAGAAGAGTCAATGCCTCCTCCAATTGCACGCTGCAAAGGTAAATGCTATTTGTCATTCACATGTGATTTTACAAGGTAAGTCTGTTCTAATAGATTTTTTTACAGAGAACCCGAATATAAGAAATGTTTCAGCTACAAAGAGGAGCAAGCTGTGCAACGAAGTGTTCAGTAAGAATAAATTCTGACACATACATTATTGTTCCTACACAATATCTTAAATTATAAAAAATTTCATTGCTTATTATTCATAGTTACCAACAACACACAAGCTGGAATCAAAGGGTTGTCTCCCTATGGTCAGGGGTCTAATATCAAGGAAAAAAAACATTTTTCTTATACCGGAACAAAAAAAGCATTCCCATCTATTCTTACATCTACCAGCACGACCATTCCGTTGAAAAGAATTTTCGGCAGGATTTTAAGAGATCTTCAAAACTTACCTCAGAATACAGTTCCAAATGGATATCATTCACCATCTCTTCTTAGTCCATATTCAACATCTGAACATTGCAAGAGTAAGATTTATATTACTTATGAAAATCTGTACATTTTACTATTTGCTATGGTCAGCATTATATTACACAGATCGGCTAACTAAAACAAAACTGTCAACTTCAAATAGTTGTATACTTAACACATATGTTGCTACTTTCAGAATATTTGTTTTGTCATATCTATACATTTATGAAAAATAAATAACTTTGTAACTTTGATTACCAGGTCAAACATCACAGAGAGATACAGATTTAAATTCCGGTACTAAGAAGCGCAGTAATGGTGTACGAAAAGCTTCTGCCAATTCTGTTTCGCGCCAAAGGCAGACTGCATTAGTAATTGGAACTAATAAGTCCAGAATTTCGGATCCATCCCAGGATGGGAATTCTTCAGATAAATTAACGAGCACTGAAGGTATATAACATGACTAGATTTGATATTCTATAAACAAAATTATATTAGTTTGTATTTTAATGTAAGGAGTGATATATAATGTTGCAGTTCCATCAGAAAGTGAAGATGAGCAGTTTTACGACTTAAGCAGTCAAGAAAGTGATACAGTATCTAACAATTCCGATCATGTTCAAGCTTTATTTAGAGATTCTCGGTCAGAGAAAGCAGAAATTGATTCTTTTCTGTCAAGGATTAGAAAAATGAGTGAAAGCAAGGGGAAATGTCAAAAAAAGCAGAGGACACAGCCTGTGCCAAAAACTATTGGTAAGTGCTTTAATATTATTGTTATTACTATAGTATTTCTGATACTGAACATCGATGTTTATATATATTGTGTAGACTATGTTGATGAGGGTAATCCTACTTTCACATGTGAATATTGTAAAGCAAAAATGTGGTACGGCGAACGACTCGAACGGAAGAAAAGGACAAAGAAGAACCCTGTTTTCTCTCTTTGTTGTGGTCAGGGACAAGTGAAGTTGCCTCTTCTTAAAGAAAGCCCCTTGCTTATAAGGCAGCTATTGTTCGGGGATGATGAAACGAGCAAGTATTATCAAGATAATTTGAGAGCTATTAATATGCTGTTCTCTTTTACCTCTCTTGGTGGAAAAGTTGACCGCTCAATGCCAAAAGGACATGGACCACAGCCATTCCAACTTCATGGTGAAAACATGCATTTGATGGGAAGTATGAAACCGGATGAAGGTGATTCAGCAAAGTTTTCTCAGTTGTACATTGTTGACACTGAAAATGAGGCTGATGATAGAGATTCTGTTATGAGGTATAACCGTCCTATATTAATTTTAAGTTCTTCTTCGCTGAATTTAAATATATTGAGACAATTGTTGTTTGTATTTGACAGCAAATACAAGAAAGCTGCTGACAAGGAAAGAAAACATAATCTGAGAAAGAAAATTATCGAGCTCCTTATAGAGATGTTGGACGAAGTTAATCCCTATGTGAAGCAGTTTCGATCTGCACGTGAACGTTTTGGAATTTCTGGAGCAGAAAAATTTCATATGAGGATTGTGAGCAATCGTGAGAAAGATGGAAGGACATTTGATACTCCAACTGCCTCGGAGGTAGCTGCTTTAATACCTGGTGATTTTAATTTAGAGATGGATAAGCGTGATATTGTTTTGCAAGAGAAACAAACAGGCTGGCTTAAGAGGATTAGTGAGATACATCCATCTTATCTTGCACTTCAGTATCCTCTCATTTTTTGTTATGGTGAGGATGGTTTCAGACTGGGAATAAAAAAAGGAGCCACACCAGCTACAGAGAAGCTGAAGAGGGACCACATCAGCATGAGACAGTGGTTTGCCTATCGAATGTTTGAAAGAGATGGGGAGTGTCATACTCTTTTGCATTCAAAAAGATTATTTCAACAGTTTTTGGTTGATGCTTTCACTACCATTGAGACGAACAGGTTAAGTTATTTGAGGCAGAATCAGACATGTTTGAGGTCTGATGGTTATGACTCTATAAAGCAGTCAGAGAACCAAGGAAAAAAAGATATGAGTGACCAAGGACAGCGATTTTTTCTGCCAGCTTCTTTTACCGGAGGACCAAGGTACATGAAGAATAACTATCTAGATGCTATGGCCATTTGCAGACATTTTGGTTTTCCAGATCTTTTCATCACATTTACATGCAATCCAAAATGGCCAGAGATTACTAGATATTTGTCTCAGCGTAAATTGAAGACAGAAGACAGGCCAGAAATTGCTTGCAGAGTTTTTAAAATGAAGTTGGATTCTCTGATGGAAGATTTAACTGATAATGAGATATTAGGGAAAACCGTTGCATGTAAGTTTTTTAATCATCACTTTGATTTGAGTTTATTTAATTTTAATTGTATTGATACATCCTAATTTTAAGCTTTTATATGCAGCGATGTTTACTGTTGAGTTTCAGAAGCGGGGTCTGCCTCATGCTCATATACTGTTGTTCATGCATCACAGTTCTAAGTTCCCTACTACTGATCACATCGACAATATCATTTCTGCAGAGATTCCAGACAAATCGAAAGAGCCAGCACTTTATGAAGTTGTGAAAGACACTATGATTCATGGTCCTTGTGGAATTGTTAATCCGAATTCACCTTGCATGGAGAATGGCAAGTGTTCTAAGCTATATCCGAAATCACATGGTGACAAAACGACTGTAAACAAAGAAGGGTTTCCAGTTTACAGGAGAAGGGATAATGATCGTTTTGTTGATAAGAATGGTTTCAAGTGTGACAACAGATATGTGATACCTTATAACAAGGATCTTTCACTTAAATACAGAGCTCATATTAATGTGGAGTGGTGCAATCAATCAGGGTCTATTAAATACTTATTCAAGTATATTAATAAGGGTCAGGACAAGATTACTATCGCTGTTGAGCCAACAAAGAGAGGAGCTTCAGAGAACAATGAAACCGGCCAGACTTCAAAGGAAGAGAATAAAAATGAAATTAAGGACTTTTTCAAGGGCAGGTATGCTTATTAATTACATTGTTTTTTTTTTAATTCATTATACAAATTTCGTGTGTATTTAAGTCTCATTTCATTTTTTTCCAGATATGTATCTGCTTGTGAAGGTGCATGGAGGATTTTGAAGTTTCCCATTCATTACAGATCAGTACCAGTTGAGAAGATTTCATTCCATCTACCAGGGAAGCAAATCGTTGTATTCAAAGACGATGACACCTTTGAGGAAATTACAAGTCGTGTGATGATTACCAACACAATGTTTTTGGGTTGGTTTGAGCTGAACAAGGTTAGTGCTGTTGCTAGGAAGCTTACTTTAGCAGAAATTCCTACAATGTTTATTTGGGACAAAAAGTCGAAGAAGTGGAAAGACAGGAAACGAGGTTTCAGCATAGGCAGAATTAATTATGCACCACGTAGTATTGAAGAAGCTTATTATCTACGTGTGTTGCTGAATATTGTTCGAGGCCCAACATGTTTTGATGACATAAAAACATATGAGAATGTCCTTTACCCGACCTACAAAGAGGCCTGTTTTGCGAGGGGTTTATTAGCAGATGATCAAGAATATATTGATGACATTATCAGGACAAGCTTCTCAAGTTCTGCTTCTTACATGCGGCATTCTTTTACTGTCATGCTTATGTCCAACAGTCTATCAAAACCAGAAAGAGTTTGGGAGGAGACATGGGAGATTCTTTCTGAAGATATTCAGTATAATCAAAGAAATCATTTTAACAGACCAGGTATCATCACCAATACAATATAGTTTCTTATTTGTTGTGTTATATTTATATTGTTCTCATTTTTGTTTTTACGATTACAGGATTGTGCCTTAGTGATTCTGAAAAAAAAGAAGGTGCTCTTATTGAGATTGAGAAGATCTTGAGAAGTAATGGAACTTCGCTAGATAACTGGGATAAAATGCCAAAACCCTTTCGCGACGTCAACGCTTTTCAGAATGTGTTGATAATGGATGAGAAGAGATATGACCGAGATGAGTTAAGAAAGGCACATGACAGTGATTTTTCGAAATTAACTGGCGAGCAAAAGAAGATATATGAAGAGATCATGGATGCTGTTCTGAAAAAAAAAGGTGGTGTTTTCTTTGTTTATGGATTTGGTGGAACCGGGAAAACCTTTTTGTGGAAATTATTATCTGCTGCTATTAGATCCAGAGGAGAGATTGTTTTGAATGTTGCTTCAAGTGGTATTGCTTCACTTTTGTTACAAGGAGGAAGGACTGCACATTCAAGATTCGGTATACCAATAAATCCTGATGATTTTACTCTGTGCAATCTGACTCCAGGGACTGATGCTGCTGATTTGGTGAAAGAAGCTTCTCTTATCATTTGGGATGAAGCACCAATGATGAGCAGACATTGTTTTGAGTCACTTGATAGGAGTTTAGCAGACATTATGAGAAGTGCAGAGAAAAAGCCTTTTGCAGGGAAAGTTGTTGTGTTTGGTGGAGATTTTAGACAGATATTGCCTGTCATTCACTGTGCATCAAGGACTGAAATCGTTCTAGAGTCTCTAAATTCATCTTATCTCTGGAAACAATGCAAGGTGCTAAAACTTACAAAGAATATGAGGCTACTTTCCACTGACATGACTGCCGAAGAGTTAAAAGAGTTGGAAGTGTTTTCTCAGTGGATTTTGGACGTGGGAGATGGATTGGTTGGTGATGATAACGATGGTGAGGCACTAATTACTATACCAGATGAGTTTCTTATTACAGATTCAGATGATCCAATAGCATCAATAAGCAAAGAGATCTATGGAGATGCAACAGCTCTACTTCAGAACAAAGACCCTAAATTTTTTCAAGAAAGAGCGATTCTTTGCCCTACAAATGAGGATGTGAACAAGATTAACCAGTATATGTTGGATCAACTTGAAGGTACTTAAAATACTATCTCTAAATCGATTACAGTTGTAGCTTTAAAAATTATTGTTAACTACATTTTTTATATATATTTCAGGTGAAGAAAAAATCTATTTAAGCTCCGACAGCATTGATCCATCTGATACAGGGTCTGTTAATGATCAGGCTCTCACTCCAGAATTTCTCAACACTATCAAAGCATCAGGTTTACCAAATCATAATCTCCGGTTGAAGATAGGATGCCCTGTGATGTTGTTGAGAAATATTGATCATGATGGAGGATTGATGAATGGGACGAGGTTGCAAATTATAGATTTGTATGATTTTTGTGTGAAGGCCAGAGTTATTACCGGAAGAGAAGTTGGGAAGATTATTCTTCTTCCAAGATTGTCTATTACACCTTCAGACAAGAAGTTGCCATTCAAGATGCGTAGAAGGCAACTGCCTATTTCGGTGGCTTTTGCTATTACCATTAATAAGAGCCAAGGACAATCTCTCTCAGAAGTTGGCATATTTCTACCTAGACCAGTGTTTTCGCATGGGCAGCTCTATGTTGCTATATCGAGAGTCACATCCAAAAAGGTTTGAAAATATTGATAGTTGATGAGGATGGAAAGCCTCGGAAACAAACCAAAAATATTGTTTTTAAAGAGATTTTCCAAAATCTCTGAAGTTTTTTTTGTTTATAGACTATGCATTGATTTTTTATTTAGAGACTATATTTTTGGTTTCACAACTTTGCGTGTGTGATTGCGCTGAAATAATACTTGCTTGAACTTTAGGAAAAGTTTTTGCATATAATAGCCAATTTCGAGACACTCACTAAGCAAATATGGTTGTTTTATTTTCAAACATAAATCAGTAGATAAATTATATATTATTCAAATCACTTTATTTATCAATATCTATCAATGACTGCTGCTGTATTACTAAAATTTATCATTGAAAACGTTAAAGCGTTAGAGGTCTTACTTACTTGGTTAAGTATGAATTGTGAATGTGAGGTATCTCCCCAGCTAAGATGTTGGTTCTTCATCATTGATCATGAATAGGTCCTCTCTAAACGCTTTCCGCCGCACTGGATCAGTGTATTAATCAACCTGTAGATATTAACATACTGCTGGATCAGTAATTTGTTACAATACAAAATAGGAGTATATAATAAGATGTTTGTAGAATATACACTATCTTAAATAGTTTATGTATTAGATATATATGTGTATATATAAATAAGGATATCATTCCACAAACTGATTGCTTCTAAGCATTTCGATCTACCTAATAACATCAGTTCATATATCTGACTTATTACTGCTGCAGCTATTTAAGTCTAACAATTTTAGTTCACCTGTCAAAGAAAGGGAATAGCAGAGTCTGATTTTGAAACTGAACAAGATGTTTCGTTCCAAGTAAATTAGGAATGCTCTTCCACCTTTGACTCTTCTTCTGTTATATTTGTGTCTCCAATCAACTATCATATCGTTTCTGATATTGAAATATGGATATAGGATTGTTAAAATTATAAACACAAAATAATAAGGAAAATTAAAACCGAGAATATGATATGCCGTTTACCTGGGATATAAAGCGAGTCTGATTCTTCAATTTACTT
This sequence comes from Raphanus sativus, assembly GCF_000801105.2. Classification (NCBI taxonomy): domain Eukaryota; kingdom Viridiplantae; phylum Streptophyta; class Magnoliopsida; order Brassicales; family Brassicaceae; genus Raphanus; species Raphanus sativus. Next base: position 13,825 of record NW_026617666.1, read on the forward strand.
TCAAAGAACCCTTTTTGAGCAGATCCGCATAGCTGATTCAATAGATACGATATTAGGTAGTATTAGTTGTTATCCTAACCACTTTTTCAGACTTATTACTGCTGCAGCTATTTAGGTCTAACAATTTCAGTTCACCTGTCAAAGAAAGGGAATAGCAGAGTCTGATTTTGAAACTGAACAAGATGTTGCGCTCCAAGTAAATTAGGAATGCTCTTCCACCTTTGACTCTTCTTCTGTAACTTTTGTGTCTCCAATCAACTATCATATCGTTTCTGATATTGAAATATGGATATAGGATTGTTAAAATTATAAAAACAATATCGTAAAAAATTAAAACCGAGAATATGATCTGCCGTTTACCTGGGATATAGAGCGAGTCGGATTCTTCAATTTACTTTCAAAGAACCCTATTTGAGCAGATCCGCATAGCTGATTCAAGAGATACGATATTAGGTAGTATTAGTCGTTATCCTAACCACTTTTTCCTACCAAAAATATAGTTAGTCATTGGATGGACTATAAGGTGCATTATGGAAGCCCACTTTAGAAAATATATAGATAAGGTGTTTTTAATAGTAAAGATCGTAATCCCATTAAATGTTTAATTAAACTATACAATTAAAAAAATCCAGACAAAAATACGGCAAAATGAAAGCTGATAATTACCTGATAATAAGATCTTTCTTTGTTTGGGTTGGATTGTTTGGTCGTATTCATTTACTCCTGAAACAAATCAGAGAAGTAAAGTTCATTAAAAAAAATACACTACCATTAAAAGTATGTTACAAAGATTTGTAATGAATATTTATATATTCATTTTAACCACTTGAAAACAAATTGCTAATGTTCTGTTTTAGTCTCGGATAGAGAAGGTAGCCAAAATAAAGGAAAACTCATTGCAATTGATCTTGACTTTGCAGTCTGTAGCTCCTAAAAAATAATATATGTAAATAGTCTAACATGCAGTTAAAGCGGACAATGAAATCAAACATAGAAATAAAATCAAGGACCACAAGATGCGTGATCTTAAAAAGACATCCTAAACAGAGTAAAATCATCAATTATTATTATTTTTACTAAACTAGAAATCTTAAATAAAGCAACATGCTTACCGATTTGAGAAGATAATGTTTGTGCTGAAGATCTGTTTATCGGGATATCAGATCCAAAGAATCTCATATCGGTAAACGCTGGATTGAGATGATCTTTCAACAAGAGAACTGTTTTGCGATACAGAGGAATTGGGGTTTCAAATTCTTTCTCCAGACGGAATAGATGGAGTGTTTCGAAGGATTGTTTCGATTGCCAGGTTTCTTCCTCGATTTCGTCGAAGAAAGCTTTTTGAGAATAAAATATTTTTGTCTGAATAAAACTGAATATTCAGACCACTATTGTTTTTTTTCATCTAATCGATATTACAACTTTCGGGCTTCTATATTTGTGTCTGAAGCCCATTTGATGTTTAAATTGGTATGTGCATTAAAGCCCATATTTATTTAATTAAAAATGTAAATTAAATGTAAATATGTATTTTAAGAACAATATGAATTAGTTATTGGCTTATATATGTTAAACCATTTGTAGTTATTGCATAATCAAAATTACGTTCATAAAAAAATATTAAAAAATTATGGGCTTTATATATATATATATATTTCAAAATCATATTTATTTATATATTTGTATTTTATGCCAAACTAAACAAAAATAAATCTAAATGATTACAACACAGCTTACAAAATATACCAAATTAACCATCTTTCTATCATCTAAGTTTCCAAATTTATATAATATAACAAAGTTTTAATCTTTGCAAACTAAACTTTCGAAAAATAGAATCAACTTTGGCCCGAATATTTAAAAGGACATCCCGCGCTTTTCAAAGCGCGGGTCAAAACCTAGTAAACATGAAAAGTGTAGGCCATTAAGCAGACAAAATATAATTAAACAAATGGAATAATGTAACCCACCTTCATCTTCACCTTTGCCTTGTTTATAAAATCTCTCTCCTTAAAGCTATACTCAAGGTTAAATCGAAAACCTAATTCCCATAGCATCAAACACAATTTAATCCTAAAATTAAATTCGACCTTGGAATCAAGAATTGTCATCAACACCAATCATATCATGAGTAGCTCTGGCTCTCCTTGTGG
>NW_026617667.1:0-15975 GCF_000801105.2 Raphanus sativus
TCTCACTAGAGATGGATCTCTATCACATGGAACATACTACCAGAATCGATCGATGCAACACCGTCTACATCGATCGATACCAGTCCAAGGCGAAGACAGAATGAAGCAGAATCGATCGATATGCCATACAACGCATCGATGATACGAGTCAAGTCGACATCAAGAAAATTGGAAAATCTCAAGAATGAAAATCCCAATTTGGAAATTTGGTTGATGATGACTACTATAAAAGAAGCCACAGGGTAGAAGCAATTTCACAAACCCTAGAGGCAAACAAGATACACCAGCCACATTCCAACCCTAAGCCATATGGAGAAGCATTCAGTTGCAATCTTCCCCATCAGCTACACAAGACGAAATCAATCGACGAGCAATCTTTTGCATCGATCAATACTCCAACCCTTACCATTCGATTTTCATAATTCTATTAAGTTAGATTCTGAATATATAATACCTAATGAATTTGATATTTTCAGGGACCCAGAAGGCAATGCAAGAGCTATGGATGGCCGCATCCTTACAAGTATCCAAAGAAAACAACGCAGACATTCTTGTCATGGCCAACGAACCAAAAAACCTATACAAGAAAATCGACGATCCAGATTATCAGAAGGTGATAGCTTAAATAGATTATGCAATAGCTTACAGGAGAGAACCGTACTTCAAATACATATATCAACTAGAAGACGCAGAATCAATCGACGACAACAACCTCTGCATCGATCGATGAGGTTCCTCCCGAGTACAAGGAAGAGAAGGATAAGTACGGCGTATACAGAGATATTATGGACGTCCAAAAACGAACCACTTAAAGGAAAGGTCATTCCAGTATCCACCTTCTACATCAGAGACATCTTGCAAAGAGCTTCGCTATGTGAGCCTTCATTCTTATGCCTACCAGAGAGCATCAAGAGAAGTTCACTAAAGCCACACCTTCAGATCCAGATCCTTACAGTAGAGCAGAGTTTAGATGAGAAGCTGAATGAAATCTACACCATTCAGTACGATTCAATGTCGACCGACACTATTCATCCGAAATCGATCGACACTATTCATCCCGTGTCGACTGATACTGTTCATCGCGCGCGACACTGTTCATCAAGGTACTGTTCATCGTGACACTATTCATCGCGATGAACAGTACTGCGATGAATAGTGTCACGATGAACAGTACCGTGATGAACAGTACCGCGCAAGTACAGCGATAAACAGTGTCGCGATGAACAGTAACGGACGACACGGGATGAACAGTGTCGATCGATTTGGATGAATAGTGTCGATCGATGCGGGAATGAACAATACCTCGATGAACGGTATTCAGATGAACAGTACCCGCGTGAACAGTACATGCGTGAACAGTACTCCGATGAATAGTACTGTGATGAACAGTATCCGCGTGAACAGTACTCCGATGAATAGTATCGGGATGAACAGTAGCCGTGAACAGTACCGTGATGTGTAGTACACCGGTGAACAGTACCCGTGTGAACAGTGTTCGTGTGAACAATATCGTTTGACGATAGTGTAGTCACCTCATTTCCCATCAAAGCAGTCCTTCACAAGCTAGATGTGTCTGGACACCTCGCTAAATGGGCTATAGAGCTAGGGGAATACGACATAATCTTCTGACCTGCTGAAGCTATCAAGTCGCAGGTCCTAGCTGACTTCGTAACCGAATTCTTCCCTCTGCTTCTTCAGCCTTGGAACAAGAAGTAAAGCTTCGCGACGACAAGGAAGGAGAAAAAGGAGAATGGACCCCTATATGTTGATGGTTCCCAGTAACGTAAGGGGCGCATGCGTGGGTTTTGTCCTAAAAACCCCTACAGGGGAATCAGCATCAAGGGCCGTGTGATGCAACTTCAAAGCGACAAACATTGAAGCCGAATTCGGGGCTCTAATAGTAGGTCTAACACTTGTTAAACAGATGGGAGAAGAAGACATCCAAGTTTTCAGACTCGCAGCTAATTATAAACCAGGTACAAGAAGATTATCAAGCCAAGAGCCTGCTCAACAGGTTCAGAAGCTGTAAGCTCACCCAGATCCCTATGGGACAGAACTTCCAGGCCAACGCTCTAGCTAATCTAGGGTCCGCCCTGGAGACTGCGAGTCAGTTGAGCATTCCGCTGCTAGTACTTGATATACCATGATTTTGACCCGATTTTACTCATGGTATATAAGTGTTAAGATACTATTTACTACAATATAGAGTCTATTTAGAATATTTACAGGTTTAGGGACGTTTCGGAGGAAAGTGATGATTTTGGTGTCTTTTGGAGCCTTTTGTGCAGAGCTGCACAGAACTCATATGATTTTGGTGTCTTTTGGAGTCTTTTGAGTGCAGAGTTGCTAGTACTTGATATACCATGATTTGACTCGATTTTACTCATGGTATATAAGTGTTTAAGATACTATTTACTACAATATAGAGTCTATTTAGAATATTTACAGGTTTAGGGACGTTTCGGAGGAAAGTGATGATTTTAGTGTCTTTTGGAGCCTTTTGAGTGCAGAGCTGCACAGACGTATCATATGTTTATCTATGGATTGAGACCTTACCACTGTGCGATTCAGCTGATATTTGGACAAACAATATATCTTTGAGTTAGCTTTCCAATGCCACCTGTTTGAGGTCAATCCAACGGTTATATCGGAAGTTATGCCCGTTTTACTGAAAAGTGGTCAGTCTGCCTCGCGAGAGGAAGCTGTCGAGAATAGGAATGCATATCGATCGATGCAACACAGTGCATATCGATCGATATGGTTGTCATAACGTGGACCAAGCATATTTTATGACCGATTGAGCCCATGAGCCCCACAAAGTAACCAAAATAACCTTGGACGACCAGAAACTCTATTTATGTGTTTTCTAAGCCATTATTTACGGCTAAGCTTTCTATTATTCTATTCTATTGTTTTATCTTAGGGTTTGTAGAGAAGATCAGTTCTCCTTAAGAGATTGATTGGAACTACATTGTTTTTGTCATTGATTTATATTCTATTATATTATTTAGACTATGATTTATGTTATTGCTTCCATGTCTGAGTAGTTCATCTTGTTAGGTTTAGGGATTTCATGATCTTAATGTCAAACTGATAAAAAAATAGGATTGCTAGGTTATCTATAGATCTCTACACCAGGGTGATTGGTAATACTATGATCTGGAGTAGTTAGAAAAGCACGACAATGTGACTAATTGCTTGAACCTAGAATCATAGGACAATTGAGAGGCACGAAAGTACCATCAATTAACGGAACCCGAGCTCTGCTGGATTAGAAACCTAGGCACATACGACAGTTGTCCTAGGAATTTAGTTTGTACATAATCGATTAGGTCGTTAATGCATGTCTGAGGTAGTATCGATCGACGCTCACTCCTTGTTCGCGTGCGACAGCCGGGACAAAGACTTAGGCATCTGATTAGTAATTGCATGTGAAAGCTGGATTACTTATTTACTAAAATCGAGTTCTAGAATTTAATCTATAAATCTTTAGCATCCTTTAATTGAAGTTTTGAATCTCTTGAATGATAAATCCCTAGGGGGATGTATTCAATTTAGCATTTGATGTGATTTGATTTTTAATGAAGTTTTAGATGATTTTAATAAGTTGCAGAGATTTAGGTGATTTTTGTTAAACTACTCTAGAATATCACCTAAAACAATGGGATTTGAGTTTTATTTTTTTTAACTAAGAAACTCCACCCAAACACCCTAAAATCACCTCAAAACTTTAAAATCCCACAACTTAAAATATTTTAATAACAGTAGATTTCAGAGTACTTTACGAAATGTCAAGTTCAATAACAGTGGATTTTAAATGAGTTTTTAAAATTCATGTTTGAATAACAGTTGATTTATCATTTTAATACAAATCACCTGAAACTCTCAGTTGAATACACCCCCCTAAGTCTAGCTATTTATCCTTTCATCAAACAACTCCTTGCCAAGCTGAACAATTGTCTTGTTCATCTTGTTTACTGCTTTATTAATTGCTATATTTACTGTTATAATATTGATTGCCTTGCTTAATCTTAATAACTCTTGTCTAGTGTTTGCCCTAGCTCTCTGTGGATTCGATCCCTAAGTCCTACAACTCGACCTTTTATTTGAGAGAGTATAAATAACTCCTTAGGGTAATTTGATTGATATCTAATTTGGCGCTGTTGCCGGGAGCTTCGATCGCCATCAGACTTGATTAAAAGGTTTAGTCTAGGTTTTATTTACTGTTTTAAGTTACTTACAAAACTTTTTTCTTGTTTTTCAGGTACATGCCAATCAGTACCAGGAGCAGCAAGGACTAATTGTTTTTTGAGACACTAGAAGACTTTGTGTGTGGCATCCATGAAGATGAAGCAACCAGAGACTACATCATCTGTAAGCTGTTCAAATATTCTCTCTCTGGGAATGTTGTTAGTTAGTGGAAACAACTACCACCAGGATCTTTCACTACATGAAATGAAGTCAAGACTGCGTTTTTGACTGAATTTTTCGATGGTGAGAAGGCTGAAGAGATAAGAGATCAAATTTGGACATTCTCTCAAGGACATACAGAAGCTTTCAGAAGCTCTTGGGAGAGGTTTAAAAGATACCAAAAAGACTGTCCACACCATGGTTTTACAGAGAAGGTGGGATTGATTCTTCCTCATAACTCCTTTGAGATTTATTCAACTTTCTGGTGATTCTATACTGATTAATGGTTTCAAATCAAGCTTCTTACATCTTGGCTCCTTCTGGTTTGATAAGTATCATGAAGATATTGCCATATGTCCGAATAGGCTAATCTGGAATCATTTGAATAGAAAGTGGGATAGATTTTTCCTCATAACACCTATGAGATTTATTCAACTTCCTAGTGATTATATACTGATTAATGGTTCAAATCAAGCTTCTTACATCTTGGTACCTTCTGGTTTGATAACAAACCATGAAGATATTGTCATATGTCCGAACAGGCTAATATGGAATCATCTGAATAGTAAGTAGGATAGCTTCTTCCTCATAACTCCTATGAGATTTATTCAACTTCCTGGTGATTCTACACTGATTAATGGTTTCAAATCATGCCTCTTAAATCATGGATCCTTCTGGTTTGATAAGAATCATGAAGATATTGCCATATGTCCGAACAGGCTAATCTGGAATCATCTGAATATAAAGTGGGATAGATTCTTCCTCATAACTCTTATGAGATTTATTCAACTTCCTGGTGATTCTATACTGATTAATGGTGTCAAATCAAGCTTCTTCCATCTTGGTTCCTTCTCGTTTGATAAGAATCATGAAGATATTACCATATGTACGAACAGACTAATCTGGAGTCATCAGAACAGAAACTTGGATAGCTTCTTCCTCATAACTCCCATGAGATTTATTCAACTTCCTGGTCATTATACACTGATTAATGCTTTCAAATAAAGCTTTTTACATCTTTGATCCTTCTGGTTTGATAAGAATCATGAAGATATTGCCATATGTCCGAACAAGCTAATCTGGAATCATCTGAATAGAAAGTGGGATAGCTTCTTCCTCATAACTCCTATGAGATTTATTCAAATTTCTGGTCATTCTACATTGATTAATGGTTTCAAATCAGGCTCTTACATCTTGGGTCCTTCTAGTTTGATAAGAATCATGAAGATATTGCCATATTTCCGAACAGACTAATTTGGAATCATCTGAATAGAAAGTGGGATAGTTTCTTCCTCATAACTCCTGTGAGATTTATTCAACTTCCTGGTGATTCTATACTGATTAATGGTTTTAAATCAAGCTTCTTACATTTTGGTTCCTTCTCGTTTGATAAGAATCGTGAAGATATTGTCATATGTACGAACAGACTAATCTGGAATCATTTGAATAGAAAGTGGGATAGGTTTTGTTGGGGTCAAAAACAGTTATCTCGAAATCAACGGCTAAGTCTATTTGTCATACGAAAAACCTTCCGAAAAACGAACACGAACACTCGTAAACCGAAGGAACCGAGCAGCCGACCCCGGCCTTGGCCGTAGCCGCCGGGCGGCTAGCCCCGCGCTGGCCGTGGCCGCCGCCGGCTGCTAGCGCCCGTGCTGGCCGTGGCCCGCCGGCGGCTAGCCCCGTGCTGGCTGTGGCCGCCGGCGGCTAGCGCCCGTGCTGGCCGTGGCCGCCGGGGGCTGCTAGCCCTGTGCTGGCCGTGGCCGCCGGCGGCTAGCGCCGTGCTGGCCGTGGCCGCCGGGCGGCTAGCCCGTGCTGGCCGTGGCCGGCGGCGGCTAGCGCCCGTGCTGGCCGTGGCCGCCGGGCGGCTAGCCCCGTGCTGGCCGTGGCCGCCGGCGGCTAGCGCCCGTGCTGGCCATGGTCGCCGGGCGGGCTAGCCCCGTGCTGGCTCGGGTCTTTGGATAACAAATCTTCGGTACACGAATCCCCGGCCATCGGAAGTCTGTACTTCGAGTCTTTCCCAAGTCCTCGCAGGACGAATCATTGAGATTCCGCGTACGAAACTCCGGTTCTTACTCAAATCTAGGACCGTCGGAAAAACTTCGGAAACTCGTAAGATATCGACGGGAAAGAAGATCTTAAATTCTTCGTACGAAACAGCGATGGTTATCTTAAGACACCACTCGTCTCAACTCTACGAACGAATGAAGAACTTCCGAAGAAATCGTAGAAAACAACGGAAGTCCTAGAGACGGCCCGAAAGGGACCAAACACGATCGGACAGTCCGTTTACGATTATCTGAGATAGATACGACGATTTGCGTTTATCTTTACATAACAAGATAAATGCTAAATTTCCGGAAGGATAAATGTCAAGTTTCCCGAAGATAAATGTCAAGTTTCCCGATAAACATGGAGGCCGACGAAAATGGAAAGAAGCCCGCCTTGCGGCCCAGAAGGAGAATAGACCGTCATAAGAAGGAGTATATAAAGGAGCTTTGGGAGAGGAAGAAAGGCAGAGCAAAAAATCTCAGAGAGAGAGCAAATCCGAAACTTAGGGACTTAGAAAATTCCTGCTAGCTTAGGACTTAGGAGTTAGACTAGCGGAGCAAAGCTTAGAACGTTTTGTCTCCTTTATTTCCGTCGTTTTTCGCTTCAGCGTTTCTCTACTTCCCTTTTTCGGAAGAATATTGTACCATCTATTCAATAAAACGCCTTAGTGCAATTTTTCCGCTACGTTGCTTTATTCTATCAATTTCGTTTGGTTATCGCAGAGAATCCGAGCCTTCAGGGAAAACTAGGTTTACTTAGTTTTCCTTCGATTAACTTAACTAAAATCGACAGTGCGAATTTCGGTTCCCACAGTTTGGCGCTAGAAGGAGGGGGGGGGTCGGATTCTCTTACTCAAAAACCTACGATTGGTAACAACAGCATGGCTACATCACCTGTCCACAACATCATGTCATTCGGGGATAGAGCAACGGCTGGTCAAGCCAAACCTCACGACGAACTCCTCGTTATCAGACTAACGATCCAGGACATTGACGTAGCGAGAATATTGGTCGACACCGGATGCTCGACAAATATTATATATAAAAACACCCTCGAGAGGATGGGAATCGACCTAAACGCTATCACGGACGATCCCAATCCGATAATCGGACTCTCAGGAAACATCACGATGACCCTCGGCTCGGTCGATCTCTCGGTCAGAGCCGGGAGCGTCACGAGGACGGTGGAATTTTTGGTAGTCGACGGTCCAGCAGCATATAACGCGATCGTCGGACTCCGTGGTTAAATTCCATGCGAGCGATCCCCTCGACTTTCCATCTGTGCCTCAAATTTCCGACCCTCTCCGGAGTGGATATTACAAGGAGATCGTAAAGCGCCGCAAGTCTGCTTGGCCACTGGGTTAAAACGGAAAAACTCCGAGCCCGAAATTAAACCAAAAAAGCAAGCAATCCACGAACCGGCATTGCAGGACCCTCCAGAAATCTTCTGGCAATCGCAAAGAGCTGAGGTCCTAGAAGGGAAATGTGAGCCCACTTGCGAACCGGTAATTTCGGTCTGCCTCGACGAGACTAACCCAGAGCGGTGCATGGAGATTGGAGCCAATCTCCGCGATCCGTTGAAAGCAGAACTCATCGCGTGTCTCAAGAAGAACCTTAACACGTTTGCTTGGGCTGCGGAAGATATGCCGGGAATCGACATTAACATAACATGTCACGAACTCAACATCGATCCAACTCATAAACCCGTAAAACAAAAGAGGCGAAAGCTAGGCCCCGAACGGGCGACTGCGGTTAATGAGGAAGTCGAAAGACTCCTCAAAGTTGGATCAATAACGGAAGTAAGATATCCCGACTGGCTCGCCAATCCCGTCGTCGTCAAGAAGAAGAACGGGAAATGGCGAGTGTGCGTCGACTTTACCGATCTCAACAAAGCGTGCCCGAAGGATTGTTTTCCGCTTCCGCACATCGACCGTCTGGTCGAGGCAACCGCAGGAAACAAACTCCTATCGTTCATGGACGCGTTCTCCGGTTACAATCAAATCATGATGAATCCGAAGACCGCGAGAAGACAGCATTCATTACCGACGAGGAACCTATTGCTACAAAGTAATGCCTTTCGGTCTTAAGAACGCCGGCGACACGTATCAGCGACTCGTCAATCAGATGTTTGCCGAGCAACTCGGAAAAACCATGGAGGTGTATATCGACGATATGTTGGTAAAATCTCTTGACGAACGCGACCACGTAGTCCACATAGAGGAATGCTTTGAGAGATTGAACCAGCACAACATGAAACTCAATCCAGCAAAATGCAGATTCGCCGTGGCGTCGGGAGAATTTCTCGGTTACCTCAGAACATTCCGCGGAATAGAGGCCAATCCGAAACAAATCAACGCACTGGTAGAAATGGCTTCCCCGAGAACCAAGCGGGAAGTCCAGAGGCTGACCGGACGAGTCGCGGCCTTAAACCGATTCATCTCGCGCTCCACGGACAAGTGTCTCCCTTTCTACGAAACCTTAAAGGGGAACAAAAAGTTCGAGTGGTCAGAGGATTGCGAGAAAGCTTTCCAACAGCTGAAGCAGTATCTGGCCACCCCTCCTATCCTCGCAAAACCCGTAGTCGGAGAGCCTTGTTCCTCTACATCGCAGTATCCGCATCAGCAGTCAGTGGCATCCTGATTCAAGAAGAATTCGGAGAACAGAAACCGGTCTTCTACATTAGTAAAACATTACTAGATGCCGAAACTCGGTATCCGCTAATGGAAAAATTGGCACTCGCTGTCATAACTTCGGCAAGAAAGCTTAGACCGTATTTCCAATCTCATACCATCGTGGTGCTTACCACTTTTCCGTTACGGACGATTCTACACAGTCCAAGCCAGTCTGGTAGACTCGCAAAGTGGGCGATTGAACTAAGCGAGTACGATATCGAATATCGTCCAAAAAACTGCACGAAATCACAGGTACTCGCGGACTTCTTAGTAGAAATTACCCACGACGGACTTAACTAACGAGGATCCTGGATCAACATGGGATCTCCATGTCGATGGATCCTCGACCAAGCAAGGATCCGGAATCGGGATCCGACTCACTTCGCCGACAGGAGAAATCCTCGAGCAATCATTCCGCTTGGATTTTCATGCATCAAACAACGAAGCAGAATATGAGGCACTGATTGCGGGCCTACGACTGGCCCAGGGGCTGAAGATTCGAAATATTCACGCTTACTGCGATTCTCAGTTAGTCGCTAACCAATTCAGCGGAGAATACGAAGCAAGGGATGAAAGGATGAACGCATATCTGAAGGTTGTCCAAGACTTGGCCCACGACTTTCAGCAATTTGCGCTAACCAGGATTCCCCGCTCGGAAAACGTCCAAGCTGACGCTTTAGCCGCTCTCGCCTCAAGCTCGGATCCAGGGCTTAAGAGAATAATTCCCGTCGAATTCATAGAGCATCCAAGCATCGGACCGCCGGTAATCTCCAACCTGATCAGGAACACAGATCGAAAGCGCGGAAGAAAAACGAAGAATCAACCGGAAGAACGACGCAGACCAAACAAGACTATGGCTGCGACACTCCATGGTTAGAACCTATCAAAGCCTACATCGTAGATGGTACCCTACCCGCGGAGAAATGGGGCTGCCGGAAAATAAAAATCCAGGCAGCACGATACGTAACCGTGGAAGGCGAAATCTACAAATGGCGATTCTTCGGACCTCTCATGACTTGCGCGGAAGGAGAAAAGGCGAGAAAAATCATGGAAGAGGTTCATTCCGGATCGTGCGGAAACACTCCGGCGGAAGGTTCTCTCGCAACAAAAATAAAACGCCACGGATTCTACTGGCCAACTATGATAAAGGATTGCGAGAAGTTCGCTCGGAAATGCGAGAAGTGTCAGCGGCACGCCCCGACAATTCATCATGTTGTGGGCAAGAACCCAAGCTGACCGGATGGTTGTTTTAGAGAGAGAGATTGGCGATTGGATGGGAGAGTATTGGTGTTTGATTTGTACCTGAAACAAAGAGAGATTTTTTATGAGTTTTCTTATGAGTTTAAAATGAAGAACAGAAAGAAAAACTAATAAAAAATAAGAAAAGAACAGAAGCAATATGATTTTTTATGGGATTTTCAGATGCAGAATAAATGATATGAAAACTGAAACAAAATGAAATAAAAATCAAGAACAAGGATAGAGAGATGGTGGATGGATTCAAGTTGCTGGACTGAAGTCTCTCTCAACAAGAACAGTGGATGGAGATGGATAGATGTGGGATTTGCTTGCTGGACTGAAGTCTCTCTCAAGGCAAATCAATGGGTGATGATGGAGTGTAGATCGCCACAAACTTTGATGGAGGAAAAGCTTGATAAGATCTTGAAATGCTCTCTGGCTGCTTCTCACAAACTAGAAAGACTTAAGGGTTTTTGTTTTGCTTCAGCAAAGAAAATTTCATAAAAGACTAAGTGCCAAAATCGGCCACCAACAGAGTTATATAGGGAACTCCCTAATGGACTCAAAAACATAAAAGGCTTAAGCAAGAAATAAAAAAATAAAACAAGGCAACAATTGCCCAAGTCTTTGAACCGAAAATAAATTAAAATAGAAGGTAAACCGGCTTGGTAGAGATTGCCTTGACCAGAGCTAATAACATGCTTGCATGCTGCCTCATTAAAACTTACCAAGAAAAACCCAATTGGGACAAAAACTTGGTGAGGAAAAAGAGTACAGCACATGTTACTCACTCTGATGGCTGGCTGAATCTCTTAACCGGAAATAGGCTGGTTGGATGGATTGAGAGTTGATTCTGAACCGAGATTGAATGTGGAGAGGATGAGGCCGGTTCGGTTATGGACGATGGAAGAGAACTGAATTGGACAGGGCTGATCTTGAACTTCTATGGAGCCGGTTGGGTCTTCAATCTTCAAACCAGACATCTCTTGAATCAATAGCTGTTTGAGACCTTGATCAATCAGTTCTTGAACCGCCTTGGTGAACCTATTCCTTAACCTTGCTGATCCTGATCTTGTAGTCGGACCCTTATGCACTTGGGGAACCTCAGCTTGAGTGACCACAACATCCCCTCCCCCTTGAGTAGGTTCTGTCCTCAGAACTTCTTCTTCATCTGCAAGATAAGGGGCTAAATCAGCAACATTGAACGTTGGAGAAACATTGAACTCACCTGGAAGCTCTAGCTTGTACGCATTGTCGTTGATCTTCTCCAACACTCGGAAAGGACCATCTCCCCTAGGCGCCAGCTTGGACTTCCTTTCTGCAGGGAACCGTTCTGGTCGCATGTGAAGCCATACCCAGTCACCCGGCTTGAAAAGAACCTCCTTGCGATTTTTGTTGAGCTTGACCCGGTTCCTCTCAGCCTTAGTCTCAAGTGTCTTTTGAACCTGCTGGTGCATGCTCTTGACGAATTCAGCCCTGTCCACACCACTTTGACTAACTTGCATGTCCGGTGGCAATGGCTTGAAGTCCAACGGAATCTCTGGGTTAAAGCCATAGACAACCTCAAAAGGAGATTGGTTAGTAATAGAATGCTTGGCATGGTTATAAGCAAATTCAATAAATGGCAAGCAACTTAACCAATTCCTCAAATTCTTACCCACCGTAGCTCTCAACAGTTGAGAGAGAGTACGGTTTACTACCTCGGTTTGACCATCTGTTTGTGGGTGGCAAGTGGTGGAGAAAAGAAGTTTAGTACCAAGTTTCTTCCACAGTGTCCGCCAGAAATGGCTAAGGAACTTGGTGTCACGGTCGGACACAATGGTTCTGGGCACTCCATGTAAGCGTACCACTTCCTTGAAGAACAAGTTGGCGGTTTGGCTAGCATCATTGGACTTGTCACAAGGTATGAAGTGTGCCATCTTGGAGAACCTGTCTACAACAACAAAAATGGAATCTTTGTTTTCTATCTTGGGCAAGCCCAGAACAAAGTCCATAGAGATGTCCACCCAAGGTGCGTTAGGAATAGGTAAAGGCATATGTAAACCATAGGGATGAGATCGAGACTTAGTCTTTATGCAGACAGTGCATTTGGCGCAAAGGTTCTCGACGTAGCGTCTCATTCTCGGCCAGTAGAAGTGTTCAGTGAGAACATCTAAGGTCTTGGTCCGGCCAAAGTGTCCCATCATGCCGCCACTATGTGCTTCCCGGGTTAGTAAATCTCGCATGGTCCCTTGAGGAATGCAAAGCCTCTTTTCCTTGAATAGGAACCCATCATGCTGGTAGAATGGACCTACAACACCTCTGGTGGTACTAGCATAGAGTTCTGAAAAATCAGGGTCAGTAGCATAAGCAAGTTTAATATGTTCAAAACCCAAAATCTTAGCCTCCATGGTAGTGATGAGAGTGTGGCGTCTAGAGAGGGCGTCGGCCACTACGTTGTCCTTTCCCTTCTTGTACTTGATGACATAGGGAAATGTCTCCACGAATTCTAACACCTAGCATGCCTCTTCTTGAGTGTGGTTTGGCCTCTCAAGTGTTTAAGGGTCTCATGATCTGTATGAATAACAAACTCCTTAGACAAAAGATAATGTTGCCAAGTTTCGAGAGACCTCACGAGAGCATAGAGCTCTTTGTCATAGGTAGGATAGTTGAGGGCAGCTCCACTCAATTTCTCACTGAAGAAAGCCACAGGTCGGCCACCTTGAGTAAGCACAGCTCCTATGCCCGTACCTGATGCATCACACTCAATCTCAAAAGTTTTATCGAAGTTAGGCAGAGTAAGGACTGGTGCATGAGTCAAACTATATTTAAGTTGATTAAAAGACTCTTCTTGGGCAGGTCCCCAAGTAAAGGATACATTCTTCTTGATCACAGATGTCATGGGAGCAGCAATGGTACTGAAATCCTTGACAAACCGTCGATAAAAACTGGCCAGACCATGGAAACTGCGGACATGTCCAATCGTGGTCGGGTGGGCCAATCTTGTATCGCCTTGATCTTCTCCTCATCGACCTTCAGTCCCTGTGAACTCACAACAAAGCCTAAGAACACTAACTGGTCAGTACAAAATACACACTTCTTGAGATTGGCATAAAGCCCTTCTTGCCGCAAAGCCTTTAGCACCTGTTCTAAATGGTCAAGGTGGTCCGATAAGCACTGACTGTAAATCAAGATATCATCAAAGTAAACAACCACAAACTTACTGATGAAAGGCCTTAGAACCTCGTTCATAAGCCTCATGAAAGTGCTAGGGGCGTTGGTAAGGCCAAATGGCATCACAAGCCACTCATACAAACCTTGTTTCGTTTTGAAGGCGGTTTTCCACTCATCACCTTCCTTCATTCGAACTTGGTGGTATCCACTCTAAGGTCAATCTTAGAAAACACAGTAGAACCACTTAGTTCATCCAACATATCATCAAGTCTAGGAATAGGGTACCGATATTTGATGGTTATGTTGTTGATGGCTCGGCAGTCCACACACATGCGCCATGTGCCATCTTTCTTAGGCACTAGCAGGACCGGAACCGCGCATGGGCTGAGGCTCTCACGAATGTAGCCCTTGTCCATAAGGTTCTTGGACCTGCCTCTCCAACTCCTTGGCCTCCTCGGGATTAACTCGGTACGCAGCTCGGTTTGGTAAGGGCGCGCCTGGTACAAAGTCAATCTGATGTTCTATTCCGCGGATGGGGGGTAGTCCGGCTGGTATATCCTCAGGGAGACGTCCTTGTATTCTGGTCCATAAGGACTTGCACCTCAGCTGGCACGTCTTGGACCTCAAACCTGCAAAACAACCTTCCTTAAAGATCATTAGTAGCACCTGCGTCTCTTGATGTAAAGATTTAAGCACTTGACCAGAAGTAATATAAAGGTTAGTCTTACTTACCTTGCTGGACTGGTCCATTGCCTTTTGCATTTCATGAACATCTTGTGGACTAAGTGGTGCTAGGCTATGCTTCTTGTTGTTGTGGTTGAAGCTGTAGATGTTGGTCCGGCCATGATGGATGGTCTCTTTGTCAAACTGCCACGGCCTCCCTAAGAGAAATATGTCCGGCTTGCATGGGGACTACATCACACTTCACCTGGTCGTGGTACTTACCAAATACTAAAAGGCACAACAACTTGTTCGGCTATTTTAAGCTCGGTCTCATCATTAAGCCACTTGAGCCTATATGGTCTAGGATGGGGCGTCTTGACCAAACCTAGCTTATCAACAAGATACTTGCTCCACATTAGTACAAGAACCACCATCAATGATTAGGCTACATACCTTTTGTTCCACGGTACATCTTGTGTAAAGATGTTTTCTCTTTGTACGGTTTCAGGATCAAAGAGGGCACTGAGGGATCGTCTGGTCACAAGTAACTCTCCAGTGTCAGCATAGTCTAACAATCTTCGTCACCAGATTCAACCAAGTCCAACTCGGCCTCGTCCTGCGACTCGTACTCACCATCGGCCTTAAGGACCATCACACGCTTGTTTGGGCAATCCCTAGCGTAATGTCCCTTTCCCTGACACTTAAAACAAGTAATGTCACGGTTCTCTGATTTTGAACTTGACCCTTACCTTGGTCAGATGATCCGGCTTTAGTGGTGTCAGCTTGGTTCTTCTTGAACCGGTTCTCCCACTTCTATGGATTTGTTTCTTTCAGCACCTTTGGAACCTGGTTGAGACCACGCAGGTTTGCTTCGGCTAGTGGCCGCATTCTTCCTCTTGATATGGCTCTCAGCCTGGACGGCATAGTGCAAAGAGGTCGTTGAAGTCTTCATACGGCTGGCGCTCCACCTTCCGTGCAATCCGATCGTTCAGCCCCTCCAAGAACTGAGACATCATGGACGCCTCAGACTCGTCCACTTCCAAACGGTTTCTTAAGAGCCTCAAACTCTTCAAAGTACTTCTCCACGGACTTAGTTCCCTGAGACAACTTCGAAAACGTTTTAGTAAATCTCTAGGATAATGTGATGGAATGTACCTCGCTCGGAGTTTGGTTCGCATCTCAATCCAGTTTTGAGCTCTCCATACTGGACCGGACTTAGCAACATCTCGATCCACCAAGATAAAGCATTATCAGTAAGCTGGGCCGCGGCTAGAGCTATCTTCTTTGCCTCGGAGTACTGTGTAGTACTCAAAGATATACTCCATGCGTTTCTCCCATGTGATGTAAGCGTCCGGATCGACCTTTCCCGCGAACGTAGGTGGTTTCAGCTTGATGTCCTTGCCTCTTTGGAAGGCCGCATCATCGTCCGGTCTCGGTCCCTCCTCCGGTCAGGGCTTCCGTCCCGCTTTGGTAGGATCACATCTCTACGCGTCTCCACCTCGAGCGCCTTGCGCGGTTTAGCACCTCCACGATCTGGTGGCTCATACTCAGACTCATCTTCCTCCGACTCGGACTGCGGGCTGGTTGAGGTAAGGGCCGAACTTCTCTGCAGCCGGCTGGCCATTGGGTTGGTTCTGGTTTCCCTGACCCATGAGATTCATTTGTGCAGTCAAGGTTTGAGGGCTTCCCGTGAGCTGAGCTTGTCCGGCCTGCAAGGCTTGGAGTTGGGCATTGATCTCAGCTGCACCATTAAGGTCTCCCATATCTCCTGAAAGTAAGAAAGAAAA
>NW_026617668.1:0-15973 GCF_000801105.2 Raphanus sativus
TTTTTCATCTATGAATGTCACAAAATATTTATGTTGCTCCTAGATGCACAAGGGGCGGTCCATTACATCAAATGAATCAAATCAAAGCAATTATCATAGATGGTCATTGATTTAGGAAACACATTTCTACAATGTTTTCCTAAGATACAGCCTCACAATCACTTTTAAAGGAAACATTAGGCAACAGGATGTTCAAAGCATGAGAGATGAGGCTGTCCTAGTCTAGCATGCCATTTACATCTTTAGGGAATTGAGAAACAGAATTGAAATAGCAAGATAATTAGAAGAAGCTGGTCTTGTGTCCTCAAGCAAGTACAAGTCGCCATTGGTAACACCTTTGCCAAGCAACCTACTAGACTCAATATCCTTGAAAAATGCACACTGTTAGGCATGAAAGTAAACCTTGCAATTCAAATCATTAGTTACCCTCTTAACCGAAAGCAAGTTGAGAAGCAAAGGTGGGCATTATAAAAAGCTTTAGACACTTTATCAAACAATTTAAGATCACCACTCCCTTTATTGAATTTTATCTCCATTAGCTATCATCACATTTTCCTAAGGCAGGTTCAATGTTTTTATCAAGCCTTAAATCACTAATCATGTGGTGAGAAGCACCAGAATCAATAATTAGAGGTTTAGCATTTTTAAACAATTCAGAGAACTACCAACAGTGTGAAGAAGCACTAAGAGAAGTTACCAAGAGTTTTAGATATACCAGATTCTTTTAAGGCTTTGATGAGAGCATTCAAGTTCAGACTTTGTGATGAACTCATCCAGATTGGCCCTTTGGTGTTAGCATACACTGATGTGGAGGTCATAGCACTTCCCACGCACACTGCTACTTGCTCCCATAGGGTGTGGTGTCTTTGGTTCAGTCTCATCAGTTGAAAGGTTGGCTCTTGCATCTTGGTACTGAGGGCGAGTTTCTTTGAACTTGTTTGGCTTTTAGATGGGGATGGAGAATCCAGCACTTGTCCCTTCAGGTGGCCCTTCTTCTTGCAATGGTCACAGGTCAAGGCTTTCCTCTCATCTTGCTTGTACGCCTTGTTTGCTACAGCTCCCTCAGCCTGGTGCGCCATGTTTAGGTCTCCTTTGCTTCCAAACAAGCCC
Organism: Raphanus sativus; assembly: GCF_000801105.2. Taxonomy (NCBI): domain Eukaryota; kingdom Viridiplantae; phylum Streptophyta; class Magnoliopsida; order Brassicales; family Brassicaceae; genus Raphanus; species Raphanus sativus. The sequence continues at coordinate 1,111 of NW_026617668.1, forward strand.
CACTGATTCCTTCCTCCTTCTGGATTTGAGCACAAACTTCATCCAGGTCAGGAGCTTATCAGACCTTAAGATGTGTTTAATCAAGCTCCCATAGGATGAGTTGAGTGTGAGAAGTAGTCCAAACACTTTGTCCTCTTCACGCCCTTGCAAGGAGGGTAGTGGGATCAGTAGTGTGTGGCCTTAGCATGCTCCATCTCTGCCCAAAGGGACCTGAACTTGCCAAAGTGAGATTGAAACTCACCATCTCCTTGGCTAAGGGGCGCCAATGGTCTTTTCACTTCAAACACTCTAGTAAGGTTTGGAGACATCTCCATACACTTTGTAGAGAGTTCCCACAATTCTTTGGTAGTCTCACAGTATGAATAAGACTCCATTATTGCTGGTCAAGAGAGCTGAGGAGAGCCGTGAGCACCATGAGGTCTTCTTGACTCCATTTGTCTTCATCAGCTTCCACCTCCACCTCTTTTCCATCTTCTCCTTGAGTAATTTGTTTTGGAGCAGCTTCAGTAGTAGCATACTTCCATAAACCTTTTCCTCCAAGGGCTCTCTTCACCATCCTTGCCCAAAGAGGTAGTTAACCCCTTTCAAGGTCACAGGTATGTTGAGATGCTTGTGTTGTTGTGTTCTTCCATCTTCTCCAGTCGCCAGAAAGAGTTTACTATTTTGGTAATTTCTGGAAAGAAAAATGAAGAACACCTCAAGAACAAGATGAACTTTGCCAAAAATAGAAAAGAAAAAATCAGAGTAGTTGCGGAATTAAGTAGGTTTCAGGAGCTTTGATGCTCTGATACCATGAAATTTTATGAGTATTTGAAGAGATAAAGAATGAGAATCAAGAACTGAGAAGTAAGAGAGCAAGATCAATGAACGAGTGAGAGAGAAGAGAGGGAGAGAGGTTTGCGCAAAGAGAGAATAAGAAAGAGGAAATATTTCCCTTGATAGATTAAGGTAGCTTACAACATTGTTTATAGACAAATCAGGATGAAATAAGACAAGAGGAATTACAATAAAACAATACATGGTCTTCCTGGCGGACTGATGATAGAAAGGGGACAGGTCTGTGCCATGAGAGAGACCATTCCAAACGGTAGGGAGAACATGTGATCTTATCTTATTTTTATTATCACCTTGCCTCCTTCCTTTGTCTTGTCTCACCAACGGGCTCCCTCTGCCTCCTTTGCCTCTCATTTAATTTAAACAAGTATCCATAGCTTTCTCTGATGTCGCACTTGTAGCTTGAGACCCAAGAGTGTACGGATAGACTTGCGTACAAGTCTGCACTGATCCAAAGCTTATTTCTTCATCCGAGTGACTCCTTCTCTTCTTTATTCATCCTTGATCATGTCTTTTTATTGCTTCATGTCAACACTAAGAAGGTTTATTTTGGAACCACTAATCAGTGTAGAATAACCAGGAAGTTGAATAAGTCTCATAAGAGTTGTGATTAAGAAGATATCCCACTTTCTATCCAGATGATTCCAGATTAGCCTGTTCGGACATATGGCAATATCTTCATGATTCTTATCAAACCAGGATGAACCACGATCTAAGAAGCTTTATCTGGAACCACTAATCAGTGAGAATAACCAGGAAGTTGAATAAATCTCATAAGTGTTTTGAGCAAGAAGATATCCCACCTTCTATCCAGATGATTCTAGATTTGCCTGTTCGGACATATGCCATTATCTTCATGATTCTTATCAAACCAGGATGAACCACGATCTAAGAAGCTTTATTTGGAACCACTAATTAGTGGAGAATAACCAGGAAGTTGAATAAATCTCATAGGAGTTGTGAGTAAGAAGATACCCCACTTTCTATCCAGATGATTCCAGATTAGCCTGTTCGACATATGGCAATATCTTCATGATTCTTATCAAACCAGGATAAACCACGATCTAAGAAGCTTTATTTGGAACCACTAATCAGTGGAGAATAACCAGGAAGTTGAATAAATCTCATAAGTGTTGTGAGCAAGAGATATCCCTCCTTTATCCAGATGATTCTAGATTTGCCTGTTCGGACATTATGCCATTATCTTCATGATTCTTATCAAACCAGGATGAACTACGATCTAAGAAGCTTTATTTGGAACCACTAATCAGTGGAGAATAACCAGGAAGTTGAATAAATCTCATAGGAGTTGTGAGTAAGAAGATATTCCACTTTCTATCCAGATGATTCCAGATTAGCCTGTTCGGACATATGGCAATATCTTCATGATTCTTATCAAACCAGGATGAACCACGATCTAAGAAGGTTTATTTGGAACCACTAATCAGTGTAGAATAACCAGGAAGTTGAATAAGTCTCATAAGAGTTGTGATTAAGAAGATATCCCACTTTCTATCCAGATGATTCCAGATTAGCCTGTTCGGACATATGGCAATATCTTCATGATTCTTATCAAACCAGGATGAACCACGATCTAAGAAGGTTTATTTGGAACCACTAATCAGTGGAGAATAACCAGGAAGTTGAATAAATCTCATAGGAGTTGTGAGTAAGAAGATATTCCACTTTCTATCCAGATGATTCCAGATTAGCCTGTTCGGACATATGGCAATATCTTCATGATTCTTATCAAACCAGGATGAACCACGATCTAAGAAGGTTTATTTGGAACCACTAATCAGTGTAGAATAACCAGGAAGTTGAATAAGTCTCATAAGAGTTGTGATTAAGAAGATATCCCACTTTCTATCCAGATGATTCCAGATTAGCCTGTTCGGACATATGGCAATATCTTCATGATTCTTATCAAACCAGGATGAACCACGATCTAAGAAGTTTATTTGGAACCATTAATCAGTGGAGAATAACCAGGAAGTTGAATAAATCTCATAGGAGTTGTGAGTAAGAAGATATCCCACTTTCTATACAGATGATTCCAGATTAGCCTGTTCGGACATATGGCAATATCTTCATGATTCTTATCAAACCAGGATGAACCACGATCTAAGAAGATTTGTTTGGAACCACTAATCAGTGGAGAATAACCAGGAAGTTGAATAAATCTCATAGGAGTTGTGATTAAGAAGATATCCCACTTTCTATCCAGATGATTCCAGATTAGCCTTTTCGGACATATGGCCAATATCTTCATGATTCTTATCAAACCAGGATGAACCAATATATAAGAAGCTTGATTGGGAACCACTAATCAGTGAAGAATAAACAGGAAGTTAAATAAATCTCATAGGAGTTGTGAGTAAGAAGATATCCCACTTTCTATCCAGATGATTCCAGATTAGCCTGTTCGGACATATGGCAATATCTTCATGATTCTTATCAAACCAGGATGAACCACGATCTAAGAAGCTTTATTTGGAACCACTAATCAGTGGAGAATAACCAGGAAGTTCAATAAATCTCATAAGTGTTGTGAGCAAGAAGATATCCCACCTTTTATCCAGATGATTCTAGATTTGCTTGTTCGGACATATGCCATTATCTTCATGATTCTTATCAAACCAGGATGAACTACGATCTAAGAAGCTTTATTTGGAACCACTAATCAGTGGAGAATAACCAGGAAGTTGAATAAATCTCATAGGAGTTGTGAGTAAGAAGATATTCCACTTTCTATCCAGATGATTCCAGATTAGCCTGTTCGGACATATGGCAATATCTTCATGATTCTTATCAAACCAGGTTGACCACGATCTAAGAAGCTTTATTTGGAACCACTAATCAGTGGAGAATAACCAGGAAGTTGAATAAATCTCATAGGAGTTGTGAGTAAGAAGATATCCCACTTTCTATCCAGATGATTCCAGATTAGCCTGTTCGTATTATTTTGTATAATCTGAGTGTATATGAAGATTAAAGGAGACTAAAAAGAGATTAAGAGATTGAAAAGTCTAGAAATGATTCTCAGATGTAATAGTAACCAGAGACATAACTTTCTTAGATTGATAATGAGTGAGGGTTTACAAATATATAGTGAGAGGCTAACAATGGTTTCGACAAGTAAAGAGAGTCTTAAGCACTATTCTAATCATGTGGAGTCAAGGGAAGAGTAGGCGCCTTGTTTGAAATGCTTGGACCATATGCTTCACATGCTTGATGCCTTTAGCATCTTGACTAGATCCTCTTTGCCTTTCCAGCCTTGTACAGGCTGTCATGGCGCGCCTCAACTTGATCTACAACGGTCACAAGCTTCCTTCTCTTAACCTTCTCCTTGGTTAAGAGTATTCGACATCCCCTTATCTCTTCTCTTCTCCAATTACCCATTTACCTCAGTAACTCCTCTTTTACCACAGTAACTTAAAGTTACTGTAATAGTAACCTTCCAAATAGTAACTTGAGCTCTTTCTCCTCTTCTCCTTTCCATGTTAACTTCTTCTCTATCTCATAAATATAATCACCTCAACTCAACACTCCCCCTCAAGCTTGACCATGTGAAACAAGTCAAGCTTGGAAAGCCATGAGATCTTCCTCATTAAAAACCTCACCAAGGAAAACCCTTTGGGACAAAACCTTGATGAGGGAAAAAGAGTGAAGACCTCATAGCTAAGGGGATCAGCTCCTCTTGCTCAAAGCAATGAGGCCCAACCTGATATGGATGGACTCCATTGTCTTCTGCCTCGCAGCCTTGGTGAACACATCAGCCAACTGATCTTCACTTCTTGTGTAACATGGTAAGATAACTCCAAGCACAATCATCTGTCTGACCTTGTGGCAATCAACCTCTATATGCTTTGTCCTCTCATGGAACACTGAGTTGGATGCAATGTGGATAGCTGCTTGGTTATCACAATGCATAGTCATTGGTGTAGCTTGATCAATCTCTAAATGCTTCAGAATCCCCTTGATCCATACAAGCTCATTGGTTAGCTTCAGCATGGCTCTGTACTCGGCTTCAGCACTAGAACAAGAGACCACCTTCTGCTTCTTACTCTTCCAAGTAACCAAGTTCCCACCAATGAAAGTACAGTAGCCAGTGGTTGATCTTCTATCAGCTCTATCTCCTGCCCAATCAGCATCACAATAGCCCACCACTTCTGTACTCTTATTGCAACCCATCCAAACTCCAAGACCTTGTGTACCATTCAGATACATCAATAGTCTTTCCACCATGCGCCAGTGATGCTCTTTTGGAGCTTGCACATGCTGGCTCACCTGGATTCACAGCAAAACATATATCAGGCCGAGTGATTGTTAAGTAGATCAACTTACCAACAAGCTTTCTATAAAGCTTGGGATCATGGAAGAGTTTGCTATCTTCAATCTCCCCCTCACGTGGAACCTTGTACCCATCCTCCATGGGCATCTTAGCTACCTTGCCTCCATATGCACCTGCATCTTTCAAAAGATCAAGTGTATATTTCCTCTGAGAGATAAACAATCCTTCCTTGGCTCTACACAACTCAATACCAAGGAAGTATTCATCTCTCCTAAGTCTTTAATATCAAAGACAGATTTAGAAACTCCTTAGTAGCCTTGATACCTGTTTTATCAGAACCAGTGATGATAATATCATCTACATATACAAGGATTACAATGATACCTGAGGGTGTGACCAGTGTAAAGAGAGTATGATCAAGTTCTGACTTCCTGAAACCTCTACCATTCAAGGTTGTGCTCAGTTTGTGGTACCAAGCTCTAGGAGATTGCTTGAGACCATAGATTGCCTTCTTTAATCTCAAACATTTCCCTTCTTCACTAGATGCTCAAGACCAGGAGGTGGCAACATGTATACTTCATCTTCTAGCTCTCCTTGTAGAAAAGCATTCTTGACATCCATTTGCCAAAGATCCCACTCAAGGTTCACTGCCAATGATAAAACAACTCGGATTGTATGGAGTTTGGCCACTGGTGCAAATGTATCAATGTAGTCCTCTCCATATGTTTGAGTGAACCCTCTTGCAACCAATGTTGTCTTGCGCCTATCTATCTTTCCATTTGGTAGATACTTGATAGTAAAGATCCACCTACTAGATACAGCTCTTTTTCCCTTTGGCAAGGCACTCTCATACCATGTATCATTCTTGATCATAGCATCTGCTTCAGCATTGACTGAGTCTCTCCACTCTTGTATAAGCATTGCTTCTTCATAGCTTCTTGGAACATAACTCTCATCCAAGCTCACTTGAAAGGCACAATGCTCTTCTGGATATTGAGCAAAGGAACACACAGCTTGAGAAGGATGCTCCACAGCCTGGGCATTGTAGTACACTCTCGTGTTTACCCAGTTGGAAGCATCCCTCTTAACTCTTGTGCTCCTTCTCAAAGCTGGTGCTGGAACATCTTGTACTACTGGCTCGGATTGCTCTTGTTCTTGCACCACTGGTTCAGATACTTCCACACTTTCTTCACTAGCAGTTGGCTGACTTTCTTCAGCTCCATCACTAGCTACCACACCTTGATCATGAGAACCACCCGAGCTCTCTTCTCCAGTTGAACTCTCTCCCCCACATGATCAGGTTGGTAGGTTCCTGATCCACTTCTTGACCTCTTGGTGGTGTTCTTGCTGTAGTTACCCGAGACTGATCCTGGGTCATATTGATTCCAGCCCCTCTAAGATGGTTCTCAATGTAGAAGCTCTATCTGAGGTAAGATCCTTCAAATCTTCCTGATTCTGCTCCTCATAATAACCTCTTTCTTCTATAAACTTCACTTCTCTTGATACTAACACTCTTCTTGTGTCAGGATCATAGCATTTGTACCCCTTTTGTGTGTGGGAATATCCCACAAACATTGCCTTCTTACTTCTTGCTTCCAGCTTGTTTCTCATTTCACTAGGCACCATCACATAGCACAAACATCCAAACACTCTCATATGCTCCAAGGAAGGTTTGTAGTTGTTCAATACCTCAAATGGAGCCTGCCCTTTCAAGACCAGTGTAGGAGTTCGGTTGATCAGATAGCATGCTGTGACTACAGCATCACTCCAAAATCTCTTAGGAACCTTAGACTGAAGCATTAATGTCCTTGCCACTGTAAGAATTAAAGATTAAGAGTGAAGATTGATGAGAATGAGTAACTAAGAGAGTGAGATTGAGAGAATCCGAGAGAGAGTTTAGTGAAGTGGTTTCATTGTTTCTATTCCCTTGACTACAAATGGTTCACATACAACATAGATATTCGACATTCGGAGCATAAGAGAACAAAGGAGAAACACATAAACAAATGAGAGAGAGGAGAGAGTCGCCTGGTCTTGGATAGCGACCTCTCATGAACGGCTCCAAGGCAAGAGTGAAACCATTATTAAACTCTTGCCGACATCCTCCTTCTTGTCTTTACTCTCCAACGTCTCTCTCTTCTTTCAAACACATCAGAGGCGACTTGGGAAGAATCTTCTTGCTGTTCAAGTCTCGTTTACAAGTTGTAGTGTTGCCTTGTCTCACAAGTTGTACGACCATACTTGTGTTCCAAGGTAACACCACTTCCTTGTATCATTTGAATCTCTTCTTCTCCTCTGATTACTCTTATGCTTCTACGCTTCATCTCAACAGGAACCACTAAGTTGTACTACCATACTTGTGTTCCAAGGTAACACCACTTCCTTGTATCATTTGAATCTCTTCTTCTCCTCTGATTACTCTTATGCTTCTACGCTTCATCTCAACACTCCCCCTCAAGCTTGACCATGTGAAACAAGTCAAGCTTGGAAGTCATGAAGCATTCCCTCATTAAAACCTTAGCATGGTAAAACCTCATGGGACAAAAACCACGCCAAGGAAAAAGAGTAGAACACTTCATGAAGGAGAGAATCAGTGAGATGATATGTCTATGAGTCCAAGCTTTGAATGGATGAACTCACAGACCTTTCGGCTTGCAGCTTTGGTGAAGATGTCTGCCAGTTGCTCTTCACTTCTGGTGTAACATGGCAGTATGATGCGTTGCTCCACTGCTTGTCTGACTTTATGGCAATCAACTTCAATGTGTTTGGTTCTTTCATGGAACACATTGTTGGAGGCTATATGGATGGCTGCCTGGTTATCACAATGCATTGTGATGGGATCTTTGCTCTCAATTCCAAATCCCTTAGCAGGTTCTTCATCCAGATTAACTCACTGGTGAGTTTCCTCATTGCTCTATACTCAGCTTCTGCACTAGAGCATGAGACTATCTTCTGCTTCTTGCTCTTCCAAGTGACTAAGTTGCCTCCTATGAAGGTACAATATCCAGTAGTAGACCTCCTGTCCACTCTGTCTCTAGCCCAATCTGCATCACAGTACCCCACTATCTCAGTGCTCTTGTTACACCCTAGCCATACTCCTTGTCCTGGTGCCTCTCTTAGGTATCTCAGAATCCTTTCCACCATGTTCCAATGGTGCATCTTTGGCGCTTGCATGTGCTGACTGACTTGGTTCACAGCAAAGCATACATCCGGTCTTGTAATGGTTAGATAGATGAGTTTTCCCACCATTTTCCTATAGTTCCTGACATCTCCATATGGCTTATCTTCTATCTCCCCCTCACGCATCACCTTGTATCCTTCTTCTAGTGGTGTTTTAGCAGCTCTACTGTCAAGATCACCAGCTTGTTTTAACAGATCCAAAGTGTATTTTCTTTGAGATAGGAACAGCCCTTCCTTAGATCTGCAAATCTCAATCCCTAGGAAGTACTTGAGCTCTCCCAAGTCCTTGATGTCGAATGTTGCTTTAAGAAATGCTTTGGTTGAGCTGATCCCTTCTTTGTTACTGCCTGTGATGATTATATCATCTACATAGATGAGTATAACAATGATCCCTTGCTTGCTGGTCAGAGTGAACAAGGTGTGATCAGCCTCAGATTTTACAAAGCCCCTTCCATTCAGTGTTGAGCTCAGCTTGTGATACCAGGCTCTTGGGGATTGCTTCAGCCCATATATTGCTTTCCTCAGTCTCAAAACATTGCCAGGTTTGACCATGCTTTCCATTCCAGGTGGTGGGCGCATGTATACTTCATCTTCTAGTTCTCCTTGTAAGAATGCATTCTTGACATCCATTTGCCAAAGATCCCATTCCAAATTCACAGCAAGGGAGAGCACAACCCTTATGGTGTGTAACTTTGCTACTGGAGCAAACGTTTCTAGATAATCCTCACCATACACTTGGGTGTAGCCTCTTGCTACTAGCCTGGTCTTCTTCCTTTCAGGTTTCCCATTAGCTAGATACTTGATTGTGAACAAAAGCATGCTGGTCACTGCCTTCTTGCCTTTGGGAAGTTCACTCTCAAAGAAGGTTCCATTCTTCTCCATAGCCCCCATCTCATCCTCCACAGACTCTCTCCATTCATCTATCTCCATGGCTTCTTTATAGCTTCTCGGAATGAATTCTTGATCCACATTTGCCATAAAGACTTGGTGGTTCTCGGGAAACTGAGCTAGAGAGCATGTGGCTTGGATGGGATGAGCCACGGCTTGTGAGTTGAAATACACTCTTGTATTCACCCAATCTGTTGGCGGGCGTCTGATCCTCTCACTTCTTCTTGGTGGTTGCGCTTGAGCTGGTTCTTCTAGTGTTGTAGCCTCATTATCCATCTGATCTCTGCTACCCACTGATCCTTCTGGTTGCTCTGCTTGATCATGAGAAACTGAGCTTTGTGGTTGTATCTCAGTTACCTTCCCCCCCTCAGGATCAAGAGGAGCATCCGCAGCAGCTTCATTACTAGGACCCTCCTGGTCTCTATTGCTTGTGGAACCCTCCTGATGAGGGCTTGACTCAGCTGTTGTATTTCCTCCTGGTATACTGATGCCAATGCCCCTCATAACTCTTCTCAAGTTCTCGGCCCTATCTGATGCTGATTGAGACAAGTCTTTTACTTCATCCCAACTCTTTTCTGCATAGTAGCCTTTGGACTCAACAAACCTCACATCCCTGGATACTAGAACCCTCTTGGTATCTGGCACATAGCACTTATATCCTTTTTGGTGAGGAGAGTAGCCTATAAACATGGCTCTGGTGCTCTTTGGTTCCAGCTTGTTTCTTTGTTGTCCTGGAATCAAAACAAAGCACACACACCCAAATACCCGAAGGTGATCTATAGATGGACGATATTTGTTTAATACCTCATGTGGTGACTGATCTTGCAAGATTTTGGTTGGTATCTTGTTGATCAGGTAGCATGCTGTCATCACTGCATCACCCCAAACCTCTTGGGCACATTCATGTGGAACATCATACTCCTAGCAACCTCCATAAGGTGCCTATTCTTTCTCTCAGCCACTCCATTTTGTTGTGGAGTGTATGGACAGCTTGTTTGATGGATCACTCCATGCTTGGATAGGTGTTGTTTAAATGCGGTGCTTGTGTATTCCCCACCATTATCTGATCTCAAAATTTTTATCTTGGCATTGTAATGGTTAGACACATAATTTTGAAAATTTATAAACGCATCTAACACCCTATCCTTTGATTGAAGCAAGGTGATCCAAGTATACTTGGTTTTCTCATCTATGAATGTCACAAATATTTATGAAACTCCCTAGATGCGCATGGTGCAGTCCAAACATCAGAGTGAATTAAATCAAAGGCACATTCATAGATAGTACTTGATTTAGGGAACACAGTTTTACAATGCTTTCCTAAGATACAAGCTTCACAATCTTTTTGAAAGGAAATACTAGGCAACATGATGTTCAAAGCACGAGAGTGAGGATGACCTAATCTAGCATGCCACATTACATATTTAGGGAAATTAAAACATGAATTTAAAGCAAGAGATAAATCGGAAGCAAGCTTAGTGTCTTCAAGCAAGTACAAGTCTCCCTTGGTTACACCTTTGCCAAGCAACCTACTAGTTTCAATATCCTGAAACAAAACATCATTAGGAGTGAAGGTAACATGGCAATTTAAATCAGTGGCAACCCTTTTTACAGATAACAAGTTGGAAGTGAAACTAGGCATATAAAAGGCTTTAGAGTCTTTTTCAAATATCCTAAGATCACCCACCCCTTTAATAGGAACCAACTCTCCATTAGCTACACACACATTTCCTAGGGCAGGAACAATATTTTTAATCAACCCTAGATCACTTATCATATGATGACTGGCCCCTGAATCAATCACTAAAGGTTTGTTCATTTTAGAGCTAGTGATCGCATTCAAAGAATAGTCAATATTAGTAGCATGTAAAGAGGTACCAAAGATGTTACCAGAGTGGTCCTTGAGAGCCCTGATGAGAGCCTCAATGTCAGATCTCTTGATGGTATCATCAGGAGTGATTCTCAAGGTACTGGAGTTGCTTGATACAAGCGCTTTGCCTTCACCAGCTGGATTGGTGTTTGTGATAGCTCGTGTGGTGTTTGGGGTGCTTGGTTCACCCATCTCACCAGAGTAGTTGGCTCTTGCATCATTGTGAGGAGTCCTGAACTTCATTGGCTTGAGGTGAGGGTGGAGGATCCAGCACTTGTCCTTGCCATGCCCTTTCTTCTTGCAATGGTCACAAACCCACACTTTCTTGTCCTCCGGCTTGTACTGACCCTTGTTTGCTGTGCCTTCAGCTTGGTTCACCAACACAAGCTCTCCTTTACCTCCAAAGAGTCCCACCGACCCTTGTTCCTTCTGGATTTGAGAGCATACTTCTTCCAAGGTTGGTAGCTTCTCGGCCCTCAGCAAGTGTTTAATGAGGTCGTTGTAACCGGGGTTCATGGTGAGGAGCAAGGCAAACACCTTGTCTTCTTCTCTCCGGTCTCTAAGTATGCTTGGGTCCACAGTACATGGCCTCAGCATCTCCAACTCAGCCCACAAGGCTCGGAACTTGCCGAAATGCTGGTTGAAATCCATGTCTTCTTGGTGGAGTGAGCTAATGGCCCTCTTGACCTCAAACACTCTACTCAAGTTTGATATGTTGCCATACACCTTCTGAAGAGTGTTCCACAACTCTTTGGGAGTCTCACAGTAAGAGTAAGCTTCCAGGATTGGCGCGTCAAGGCTGCTTTGGATGATAGACAACACCAAGAGATCCTCCTGATCCCACTTGTCTTCGGTAGCAACTACAACTTCAGTACTGTCCCCTCCTTGGACAGTCTCTTTAGAGGGCTTGTCTTCTGTTATGTGAGAACAGAGACCTCTTCCTCCCAAGGCTGTTTTAACAAGCCTAGACCACAAGAGATAGTTTACACCAGTGAGTGTAACCGGAATGGAGACTTTGGATGACTTTTCCATTTTTGGCAAATTCTGGAGTGGTAAGTGAAGAACACTCAAGAACACAAAGAAATTTTGCTAAAAAGGAAAGTTAAGAACAGAGATTATGCGGAAGTGAAAAAGAAATTAAGGTCTCAAGAGCAAGAAAGCTCTGATACCATGTAAGAATTAAAGATTAAGAGTGAAGATTGATGAGAATGAGTAACTAAGAGAGTGAGATTGAGAGAATCCGAGAGAGAGTTTAGTGAAGTGGTTTCATTGTTTCTATTCCTTGACTACAAATGGTTCACATACAACATAGATATATCGACATTCGGAGCATAAGAGAACAAAGGAGAAACACATAAACAAATGAGAGAGAGAGAGAGTCGCCTGGTCTTGGATAGCGACCTCTCATGAACGGCTCCAAGGCAAGAGTGAAACCATTATTAAACTCTTGCCGACATCCTCCTTCTTGTCTTTACTCTCCAACGTCTCTCTCTTCTTTCAAACACATCAGAGGCGACTTGGGAGAATCTTCTTGCTGTTCAAGTCTCGTTTACAAGTTGTAGTGTTGCCTTGTCTCACAAGTTGTACGACCATACTTGTGTTCCAAGGTAACACCACTTCCTTGTATCATTTGAATCTCTTCTTCTCCTCTGATTACTCTTATGCTTCTACGCTTCATCTCAACAGGAACCACTAAGTTGTACTACCATACTTGTGTTCCAAGGTAACACCACTTCCTTGTAATCATTTGAATCTCTTCTTCTCCTCTGATTACTCTTATGCTTCTACGCTTCATCTCAACAGCCACTTCCATGAGGTGCCTGTTCTTTCTTTCAGCTACACCATTCTGTTGTGGTGTGTAAGGACAACTTTTTGCTGCAAGATTCCATGAGAAGAGAGGTGTTGGTTGAAGGCAATTCCAGTGTACTCCCCACCATTATCAGACCTGAGAATTTTAATCTTGGCATGATATTGGTTAGTCACATAAGCTTGAAAATTTTTAAATGCATCAGGCACCCTATCTTGGTTGGAATAAGTGTTAGCCAGGTGTATTTAGATTTTTTCATCAATGAAAGAGACATAATACTTATGAGAAATCTCTAGACAAGCAAGGGAGCAGTCCAAACATCAGAGTGAATAAGATCAAAGCAAGTTCTCATAAATAGTAGAAGAGTTTGGAACAACAGTTTTACAATGCTTGCCCTAAAATACAAGCCTCAACAATCATTATTCTCAAAAGAAACACCTGGCAACATCAGTTTAAAAGCCTTATTATGAGGGTGTCCTAGTCTAGCATGCCACAATGCATCTTGCTTAAAACTAGTAGCAGAAGTCGAAGTAAAAGAACAGCTAAAGCTTGAAATAGGAGCAAGATCTTCAAGTAAGTATAAGTTCTCCTTTGGTCACTCCTTTCCCAATCAACTTGCTGCTTTTAATATCCTGAAACTTCACATCATCAGGACTAAAGATAACATTACATTGCAAATCAGTTGCACATCTTTAACAGATAACAAATTTGAAGCAAACTCAGCATATAAAGAGCTTAGACTCTTTATTAAACAGTTTAAGAACTTCCTATTCCTCTAATAGGAATCCTATCACCATTTGCAATCATCACATGACCATCATGAGGAAGAATGTCTCTAATCAACCTAGTGTCACTTATCATGTGATGAGATGCACCAGAATCAACTATCAATGGCTTTGAATGCATGAGACTTAGCAATGAGAGCAAGGATGCTAGATGGTTTGAAATGATGAGCAGAATCAGTCCTAGCAAGACTAGCAATACTAGGAACCTTATGCATATCTTTTTAACCTATCAACCATGGCTATCAATGCTATCAAAATTCACAGGATTATCTATCATCCTAGCACCAAATGAATAACCAAAGTAGTTACCAGAGTTACCATTCTCCTTGAAGAGCTTTATGAGAGCATCAAGGTCGGATCTCTTGATGTATTCCTGATCAAGTTGTTGCGGATGGTAGGTGCACCAGAGTAGGCTACCAGAGACTCCCATCACCAGTATCTCCCCTTGTCACCTCTTGACTCTTACTAGTACCAGCTCCACTTGATCCTCCACTTGCACACTCTGACATATGAGCTCTTGCTTCCCGGTCCTTCATGAACTTAGCTGGCTTCAAATGGGGGTGGAGAATCCAGCAGCTACTCTTCTTGTGGCCATGCTTCTTACAATGGTCACAATTCCCATTGAACTTCTCATATTTGCCTTGTATGGCTTTATTAGCTTGCGGACCTTCACCATGTTCAGCTGAGATGCTTGATTAGCCAATGATAGCTCTCCCTTTCTTCCAAATAAGCCAATGGAGCCCTGCTCCTTTTGAATCCGAGAGCATACTTCTTCCAAGTCCGGGAGATCATCATCTCTCAACATGTGCTGAAATGAGACCATTGTATGCTGGATTCAGTGTCAACAACAGACCAAAGACCTGTCTTGTTCCCTTCTCTTGTTAAGCTCCTCAGCATCAGTGGTGGTCGGCCTCAGCATCTCTAGCTCTGACCATAGAGACCTAAACCTCCCGAGATGCTGTAGTGAAACTCCATGTCTTCTTGTGCAAGGCTATTGATTGCTTGCTTCACTTCAAAGACTCTACTGAGGTTGAAGTGTTTCCATAAACCTTTTTCAAAGGTATCCCATAGCTCCTTAGCTGACTCACAGTAGCTATAAAGCATCCAAGATGGATGGTTCCAATGAAGCGTGCAAGACAGACATCACAAGCATATCTTCCTGCTCCCACTTCTCTACATCATCACTTGAGACTTCCTCCTTGTCT
>NW_026617669.1:0-15971 GCF_000801105.2 Raphanus sativus
TTTCTTAATATGTGTGAAAACACCAAAACATATATCTTTAAAAAACAGAGGGAGTATATGGTAAAATCAAATATTTTCTTATTTTATAACAAAAGTAAAAAAAATAGAAAAAAATTTAAAAAGATATTTTTATAAATTAATATCTCTATAAGTCAGTAAAATTTTAAAGTCTCAACATTATTAATTTTGTAAATTAATATCTCTTGAGTGTTACTGTAAATCGTGATTTCAATTAAGCTGGATTTTATTGTAATTTTGCCTTTATGATTGCTAAGTAGTACTATATATTTTGTCGAAGTACACGCATTGATTACTTAACCTCGTCAAAACAAATTGTGTTAATTATGATATCCTACATGTACTTGCCCATCCATATGATGGGGTTATAATAAGTCTTGCTATTATTCCCGATGAACGGTCCAAGTAATGAATTGAAATGTTGGTATGCGATAAATCATTTAAGTAGCAAAAAATGTTGGCCTCCATCGTAAGGACAAGAAAAGAAAGGGTGGTATCCAAAGTTAGAATGTCATCTAAGGCTAAAATGAGAGCTAAAAGTACAGCATGGAGATATGTTAAAACGTAACTGTAACATGTTTACTTTTTAACGTGGGAGTGGTTGTAATGGGAGTAGAAGAAGTAGGCACGCGTTGTCTCTAATGTCTCTCAACTAATCTAAAGACATTTTATGTTTTGTCTCATCCGATCCCACTTAATTAATTATAGTTATGTTAAACATCTATCTAATTGGGTTTATCATCAAATCAGAGCACTATCGATGGACGATGAGTTCGCAGATACCGAAGCAGGAACAATGTAAATCCAAATCCTAAACGTCGTAGCATCTTCAGCTTTGGTGTATGCATGCCATTACATTCCAATTACTTCCCGACAAATACATTTGCTCCGACCACTTTTGATGTGCGCTTTCAGACTTTACGTACATCCCCATGTCTACGTCTATCTTTTCAACCCCCGCTCCATCCAGTGCCGGCGTTGAACACATCCGCATGAAATAATTGCACGGGGCCTCTGATTTGTCTAAAATTTTTGTGGCCTAATTTTTTTTTGTCAATTGTTGTTTATTTGTTGAACAGTTTAATGGGGTGGTGGAACCTTGTAAACCCTACTTCTACTGAGTAACACGATTTGTAACCTTGTATATTCTTTCTAGATAAATTAATATTAGAATGAATAGAAGATAAGTTAAATTATACTATCAATACTATCTTCATAATGAAAATTTGATGAAAATGCAAAAGGAATTTTTTAAGAACTCATAAAAATTTTACTAGTTTAGAAGATATTGCAAATTTGTTATAAACTTAAGTTTTTATGAATTAAATTTTTATGTATTATTTAAGGGTATATTTTATAATTTTGTATAGGACCACAAAAATTTATGAACCGGCACTGGTTCCATCTTCTAGCTATACCGTCTCGCTTCTTTTTGTTAGAAACTGTTAGTATAATTAGCCAAATGTTTGCGACAGCTCTACATTTACGTTTTTCTTTGTCACATGAAAAAATATAGTTAGTAATGTGCATGCATGGATGTTTTTCATCATGGGAAGGGAGCTTAGTGATAGCATTTTTTTAGTGATAGCATTTCGATCGAGAGATAAAACGAGAAGATCGAGAGAGAATGTCTTTTGCGTTAAAAAAAAATGCTCTTTTCACAATTTTTGATTAGTTAAAATACATCCTATCATATGCTGATATCATTAAAGCATTTTAGTTTCAACAGTGATATATTCTCATATTTTTATTAAAATTCAATCAAACAAAAAAAGGTATTCTAAATCAGTTATATTATGACATGTGTACATGGATTTCACAAAAAAAAAAAAGTACATGGATTTCACAAAAAAAAAAATTTGAATATCTCATTTGAAAGAATCTTTTAACATCTCTACACTCTGTTTCGTTCTTTTTTATTTTTTTTATATTGGATATTATAAACTTTGAAATACTCCCATTGTGGGTGATCTTATTCCCTACTATTGAACCTTTTGTCTTTAATTTCATTATATATAGGCCAACATTTTATATACTTTTTCCTAATTGCCAAATCATAAGAAGTTAAAACACAAAAGTGGTTTAACTAATTTATAGAAACCATTAACAACTTTTGACAATCTTCTATAAAGTGTGTTTCATTTAAAATTGTATGCCACTGATATAACTTTAAATTCCACCGAGAAGATTTGATGTGGAGACAAAGAAGTGGCTCCACTTCACCATCTCCCAAGCCACCAAAATCTCTCCTAAACCCTTTTTGTCACTCTCTTTTCTTATTCTCTTTTCTTCCAATTAATAGTAAAATTTCATTAGTGATAAAAAAAAGGTAAAATTTCATCTGAGTTTTCTTGAATTTAAGCTTTTGAACTAGTCTGTATTGATGCATTCTCATTGCATTACATAAGCAAGGTTGCCCTTGATATATACGATATCCGATTCAAGCAATAAGAAGACGATTATATATGTAATGAAGATTCAAATCAAGCATTAAGAAGACAACTATGTATACAGTCCAGGTTCGTGGGAAAACAATTAAGTTTCCTTTAGGAAAAGAGTCCGTAGAAGGAGGTAAGTGGGACGCATAATAAAAAGAGGTTTGTAATAACTCAATAATCATCCAAACAAATCAATCCATGTGCTTCCCTTCAAACATTCTTGTTGTAATTTTCCTCCCAACCATCTTCTATTTTGGCCAACTTTTTCTGCTTTTGAAAAGAAATTCAAATATGCAAGTCTCCACTCACACATAACACATTCTCTTTTTACAATCCTTAGATTGTCCCTTTTGCCTTCTTCCTCTTGTTCTCTTCCAACTTTACTCATGATTCTCTTCCTTTCGGAATTTCATCGAACTACTCATTAACCCTATACAATTTTTATTTATTTATTATATTCTCATGCAAATTAAATAATACTAACAAATATCTACCTTTTTCCTCCATATATAAATAGACAACAACGCACGTAACATGGCCCCAAACCCTATAGCAACACACTCTCCACGACGCATATCATTACCATTGTTATTATACTTTGTACGTCATGAGTTCAATGGCAAGAGACCGAAATGAACAAATAGTAATCCAGTCTTCTATCGCCATGCTTCAAGAAAGATTCAGACAACTTCAGAGAGCGCGAGAGTTGAGAGCTGAGAGAGAGCTCCTTAACCCTAAACCAAACCACCAAGACACAAAAATCTTACAATATTACAGTGAACCCGCGAGCTTTGGTTTCTACCAGTTTCTGCCTCTAAACTCTCAAACAGCCTCGTCGCAGAAGCTCCTCTCCCTCTCTTTATGCCCCCACTCCACCTCTGATCCCATCGAAAAGCCTACGTTTTGTCATCACTGGCCAAATAAAGAAGACAAGAAGGTTTTTGGCATTGATCGATACGACGACGTTGATACGTCTCTACGTCTCTGAAATAATAAAATAGCTCCTCCATCTATTTTGTCTTTTAATTTATAAATATGTATGTATAACCTTTTATTTTTGGTCTATGTTCTTTTAAGGAGTCCTGTAGGTGGTAATGATATGTATGGTTCAACTGCAATCATATATAGTATTAATAATTTGGAAGCTATATTTTAAAATGTTGCGATGATAATTAACAATCGTTGACAACAACAAAGATTAACGATCTACGTACTCACTGAGTTATTAATTAATGATAGTACTTATTATATTATCCTGGTAATGATATATATGTTGTTCGAATGCGATCACATATATAGTAATAATCATTTCAAAGCTTTAAAAAAAAGTCGAAGCTAAATTTATACTACGATGGTACTTAACGATCTACGTACTCATTGAGCTATTGATTTTTGTTTTGGGATGGTTACCATCAATTCTCAAGTTAATCTACCTATTCATATCCCTGTATATGTTTCGTATACTTTATGTATACTTTTAAGTTATACCTGAACTTCCGCCAAAAAAGACATCGTAAAGAAGCATACATGTACTTGAAATT
Source organism: Raphanus sativus (assembly GCF_000801105.2). Classification (NCBI taxonomy): domain Eukaryota; kingdom Viridiplantae; phylum Streptophyta; class Magnoliopsida; order Brassicales; family Brassicaceae; genus Raphanus; species Raphanus sativus. The sequence continues at coordinate 3,998 of NW_026617669.1, forward strand.
TGACTTAGATCTTCCCTCTTGCACTTGTTCAAACCCTGTTTTTATTTTTAAGAATTTTTGTTTTTATATTTTTTTCTTAAAAAAGTAAGAAATTCTCATACAAGTCATGACAAAAAAAAACTTGTCAATCGCAATCAAACTTATTTGCATGCATTTGAGCCAGTACTCTTTTAACTCTTTTATTTGTCAGTAATATTTATGAGAGACAGCTCGATACTAAAGTTCCATTCAATCATTGCTAGATTTGAATAAAAAAAAGTTATGAAAGAAAAATAATACATTCAAATATAATCCATCATGATTTATTAGTTGATTACAAATAACACAGCTAAATTTGGTGTTATGGGACGTTATACTTGAAAATCATGTATCAAACAATTTGAAGTTGAAGTTGTAGGTGTTATCCTTGGTTCTAAGTGAGAATTAACAAATGTGTAAACTGGTATGGTTTAGTCGAAAGGCTAAATTGAAACTAGTTTGATCTCTAGTTTAGGCACGGTTTAGAGCTTAACTTACATAAGAGAATCTAATTAGTGGGTAAGGAATTAGTAGATGTTCCATCCTTAAATGGGCCTTTTCGGATCCGTCGAGAGAGATCCGGAAGCCCAACAAAGAAGTTTCTGGGTCTGTGAATCCAGTGTTCCTAGTGAGATAAGGTCTGAGAGGAGCTTCTAAATGAAACAGAGTCTCCTCCTGCTTCTGTTGTAATTGAATAACCTAAGAGAGAGAGAGAGAGGACGATAGATTCACAGTTCATAGCAGAGAGAGATTCGTAGATCGATCGAAGATGAACACTGACATCACAGCCTTGGAGAAGCCCCAATACCCAGTCGTAGATCGTAACCCTCCGTTCACGAAAGTCGTCGGAAACTTCAGCGTACTCGATTACCTCCGTTTCTCCACCATCACCGGCGTTTCCGTAACCGTCGGCTACCTATCAGGTCTCCACCTCTCTCTCTCTCTCTCTCTCTCTCTCTCTCTCTCTCGAAACTACTTTTGCATTTTCATTGTCCTGATATGGGTGTGTATACGGTGGGTTTGGGGGATGTGTAGGGATAAAACCAGGGATCAAGGGACCGTCGATGGTGACGGGAGGATTGATCGGAGTCATGGGTGGTTTCATGTACGCTTACCAGAACTCCGCGGGTCGACTCATGGGATTTTTCCCTAACGAAGGCGAGGTCGCTAGTGACCAGAAGCAGAAGCGTGGTGCTGGTGGTTCCTTCAATTGAATCTTCTAGGGTTTTTCCTGGGTCCTTCGAATCCTTTCATGTAATTGGATCGATTTTTCTTTGCTGTTTTGAGGACACATTTGCCTCTGTTTATCTGTTATGATGACTTACGGTTAATAATTAAAAAAAAAAAACAGAGCTTTCTCGGAAATGTATGAACACGGTTGTGATGTTGCAATGAGGGTTCTTTACTGCTGCATTTAGACTAATCTTGTAGGAGCTTGTTTAGCGTGGTTTGTGTAAGTATTAGGTTGCAGAGGGACTGATGAACTAGGGAGAAGCTGCACTTGAGTCTCTCACACAGATTATGCCTCAGTTCTTGGTATTGATGCTCACTAGCTTTGCCTAGGAAGTCAATATTGGAGTTTTTCAGTCTCTGCCTTGATTTGATATCCTTTTGGGTTCTGCGGGTAAGCTAGCTTTCGGCATCTCTCTTGACATTCTTAGGTGTGAATTCACTTGCTCTACTGGGGGTAGTTAGTTGTTGTTTGTATGTGATGAAAAATAGTTACCTTTATTAGCATTGGCATTTTGTTTAGAGTATAAGAAGAGTTCTTCACATGTGGTTTGTTTGGATTTGGTTAGTTGTTGTGAAGCTTCTTCACAGGATGTATTCAACGAGTGATATTGTGTCCGAGACCTTTCTGTGGATAAACAAAACCTTCTTTTTCCTTTAGTTCTTCTCTCCACCTCCTAGTGTTTGGATTCTTCTTACATGTCATGACTCTTGTTTCTTTGGTTCAACTTACTACTCACCAATGTGACTAGTTACTATATCTAATTCTGTGAATGACATGTGCTATTGGCTCTTATGGTTTTCAATGCGGGTTTTGCGTTGTGCATGCCTACCTTTATAGTGAAATGATAGTACATGAAGTTAAGTGATGGTCATAAGCCTATGAGGAGGCTATGACATATATGTTCAATAATAACTGTATATATGAACTCAACTAATTTAAATTAAAATATCATCAATTAAAATCAGTGAAATTGAAATCCGATTTATTAAACTCAGAAAATTCTAAACATAACTCAATATAAGACCTGCCCTTTATCTTAACTTTTCATATTGCTCTTCGCTAGAGTTTAATCGCCATCTTTCAACTTACAATCCTATTGACCTTATATTACGGAAAAGAATGCCTATCATTATCTCCTTGGGAATCGAATCCCACTACCACTCTTCTATGAATATGAGTTCGGTTGTACTTCTATCTATTGGTAGCTACATTATTAACACATTTGCCGACGGCAATTTTAGTTTACTTGCAAGAAAAGCGAAATATTGTATTTTTCATCTTTAAGATATGGTTAAAACATAAATATATTTCTTTTCAATAAAAAGTAAAATACTCTTATTAATATGTCAAGAGAAAACCCGCTTTATTGTAAAAAGTAGGAAAAAAAATGAACAAGCAAGTAACTAAAATGGAATGCAGCTATAGGGGTATATAAAGCAAATAAGATGTGATATGGAAGGTCATATAAATCAGAGTTATATGATATAGCGGTTATATCGAATTAATAGAAAATTTATAGTCTTAGAGGAAATTATTTTGTAGGGAGAAACGTTCGTCGAATCCTCCTCCTCCTCTTCATTCCCTTGATCGCCGTCGTATGTTCAGGTCAGTTCTAGAATCGGTTTCTCGTTTCCTATGTCAATGTTGGAATCAGTCACCCACAATATATAACGTCTTCGTATAGTTCGGATCCACTCTCGTCACAGCTTCGCGCGAGTGCCTGCGTCTTTGTATGCTTTCTTTACAATGATAGTCTCTCTTGGTTATAAGATTCGTTTCTTGATTTCGCGAAATCACGGCTCGTCTGTTACGTAACGTGTTTGTCAAGTAGTATTCGCCTAGGGTTTGTTGCACATGCAAATGTAAATGTTGGATCCGTTTTCTTTGTCACGATCTCTCGTTGTATTATTTGTTTGAGTAGCTGCTGCGAGTGATAATATAGAATGGAGGAAGAGAGAGACGAATCGAGGAAAAGCAGGAAGGAGAAGGAGATGGAAAGGCGGCGTCTAAGAGACAGAGAGAGAAGACAATCTATGAGCCAAGACGAGAGGGAAAGGCATTTAGCTCGGCGCCGCAAGAACTACCAGCTACGAAGGCAGAGAGCTGAGGTAAGCCGCATCGGCTCTCAGATCCAAGAGATCACCGGAGAAGGGAGCCAGTTAGCTGCAGTCATCTCGCCTCTTCATTCCGGTGACAGTAGTACTGTCCCTTCCTTGTTTGATTCTGATCAGAGTGAGTCTCTCACAACTAAGGGATTTATATAGGTTAGTGTGAAAGTGTATGATGTGTATGTGTGTTGTGTAGGTGTGGGAATATCAGTGGAGGAGTTCGGTAAACTGGTGGGGACTATACGACTCAGCCGTGTGAAACATCTGGCGAGGACACTGAGAAAGTGGAGTAATACTGGTGCAGAGGCAAGCAGCAGTTCTGGTGCAACAAACGCAATGACTAGATGTAATTAAGCTATATGGCTAAGCTAACTCACATGTATACATATGTTTTTAGAGAGTTCTTTATTCGATTTGTTGGAAATGGTGGACAGGTGCAATGTCAAGTGGGCTACGTCTGAGTCGAGTGAAACGACTGGTGAGATCAAAGGGCCAGCAGGAGGGGTTGTTGTCTCAAAACTCACCAACACAAGGTTCGTTAGATAACTTGTAAATTATTTAAGAGAAGGTTGAGATTGATGATTACTCTCCCGCCACAAATCTTCCATTCTATATAATTTACAAGCTGCTTGTCTTCTTCTTTGTGTCAACAGGACCCCTGCTTCAGTCGAGTTCACAAACTTGAACGCCAGCCTCATTATCATATATGTTAGCGTGTTTGTAAAAGCGAACACATTATCTTTTTGGAGACATATCTTTGAAGCTTACCAATTTTGTTTTACAATACAACTGGGAATACACTACATTTTATACAAAATTTTTGTTTTTGTCGTAGCCGTTTCCTATCCAAAACATATATCATTTTTTACTGGTAACGCAAAAATAGAAATATGAATATGGTAAGGCAATTTCAAAGCTTATTTCAGTGTTGAAGTTTGCAACAAAACAAGTACCACTAATATATCACAAAGGACTCAACCAAAAGAAAAAAAAAACACTTGTAGTATAAACAGTTTTGATTTGGTTGTATGTATATATGTATCTGCACGTGAACTGATATGTACGTCTTCAAATTTGAGAGATACTACACATGAATGTTCAATTTCTGACTTAGATTTGCTAAGAACAAATCACAGAAAAAATGGATATTGCTGACATTTATAAGATTAAGTTTTGTGGAATATATATAAAACTAACAGTTCTAAATTCAAATAAATCAAGGAAACCAAGATCAGCATATGCGAAAGTAAAAGTTTAATAGGATAATTGATGAAAACAGATTTGGTATACACAACTTTTCATACTTTACCTTTCCCATTTAGTTTTAGTAAACACAGATTTCAACAATCATGACTTACATGAGTTGTTGCACCAAGTCATGTTCTTACTTACATCATGGCCACCAAAGGTTGAAGAAACGTTTAGTTCTTTAACTTTAAAATTAGTAAACGTCTAGCTTTCATAGCTCAGTTGGTTAGAGCACCCGTTTAGTAAGCGGGAGGTCTTGAGTTCAACTCTCAATGAAAGCAATTTATATTTTACTATTTATTGGCTGTATTTTTGGGCTAGGTAGAGTCTAGGGGCAAAATTCGAATTATCTGTCCAAATAACAGATTGGGGCTTAAGCCGTCATCAATATAAATAGTCACGCAGATTACAAAAAAAATCATCTTATTTTAACTGTTTATCTTATGTTCCCGATCAGTTTCTTCTCTATTTTATAACAAAAAATTTGTGAGGCAGTGATGAGTAAATCGAGATAGTCATGGACCACTCTGATTTAATCAGTGCTGAGAATTTCTCTTACCATATTTCTTCTGAGCCTCTCTTACTTAACATTTGTATATATTGCTTAAAGTTTTCATTTGTTGATTTGAACATTTTGTCATTGCAAATAGATTTTAGTTTAACTGTTTGATTCTTTTGTTTTAATTTGGGGTTTTGTTTTACCAATCACTAATTTTTTCACATCTATATCAAAAAAATTATTTGGTTTTGAAATTGAGCGAGTAGGGGTTTGGAGATGACGATGAGGATATAATGCTCCCTATTCTGAGTTCAGCTGAAGTCACTTGCTGGCAGAATCGAACCTAATTATCACTAGCCACCACTGAGTCATCTCCTAGTTCCCCCTCACATATATTTGATGATGAATCAATTAACACTTTGAATTTATGTTACAAATACTTTAGCTTTTTAATCTGTCCCCATGATTGGAGCTATAACGGTTCTCTTACGAACCTCTTGAAATTTCCAAAATCAAATTCACATTCTTCAGCTAAACCCATAAACTATAATCAATAAATTTCTTATATCCATCCAAACAATGACTCAAGATGACAACCCAATTTCTTTTCATACAAGTACCTGTCAACTGAACTGCCATGGCTATATGCATTTATAACCACCAAAACGTAACAGAATTTGTGCTACAAACTTCTTCCTTCATCTGAAACTTGTCCGTGAAACCCATAACCAGACGTCATTTAGGTCCATGTACAGATCAAGCACTTTGCCCATCAGAGAGACACTGCTGCAGTTAAAGTACCTATCAACAAGGCTGTTGACTCCACTCCGGTGTTAGACTTAAAAACAGCTCTTTATATATCATAGATACATATAAAGCCCTTCTTGTTTGAGACCCCTTTTAACGAATATCATTGCGTTCTGCGGAAAGTGAATCCTAGCTGTTTGAAGATCCCCCTCACGATAAGGTTTTTTAAAGTATTAACTACTTGACTTTGAAAAACTCACTTGGAGACTGTAACCTTACAAGAACCTTTTGAGCTTGTATCCGGTTTTTCTTGTACTTTATCTGATCCTTCCCTTGCATCATGCATTCCTACGAGAGCATACTTGTGTGCTCAACTTGTAACCCCGCTGCACCGTAATAGGCCAAGAGCTTCTTTCAATCTCCTTGTAACACACAGACCCTGTAATGTGTTATCCAGGTGATGTTTCTTTCTTTCCCTAATGCTCCACCTGAAAGCTGGAACAAGTTACAGGTGAACCAAACGTTGATCTCTGAAAGGGAAGTTTCAGACTTTGCGACTCTCATAAGAGATAATCACAGTCAAATTTCTGATGAGTCAGTTAACCATGGGAGGCCCCCATCTTTGCAAGAAAAGGAAACCTGAAGTTCAACGATTAAGTTCAAGACAGTCTTCTCATTGTTATTTTTTTAATGAAATAATGATATCACTACTTCACTTCCCATCTTGTCGGAACAGAGCAAACGTGATCGTGAACCCTTCCTATTATGTTCTAAGTTTTATTTCAATATAAATATTTGTGGCACAGATTATCAAATGTCAAGATGGCCGAGTTGGTCTAAGGCGCCCGCTTCAGGTGCGGGTCCGAAAGGGCGTGGGTTCAAATCCCACTCTTGACAATATTTTCCTTTTTTCTCCTTTTATTATATATGCAAGTAAATAGTTGTGTTCTGTTGGAACTAAAAGTATTGTTCTGTGGATTTGAACCTAACAATATAAAGATATAAATAGTGAAGGTTAGTAACTTAGTATAGTGCCTTATTACCAAGATGATGAACGTGTTTTATTGTAGTAGTGAAGGTTAATTTAGCAGAAGTGAGCTCAAATGATACTTTGTGGATAACTGAAATTCAATGTCTCACGTCATTGCTCCGTGCGAAGACATTCTTTTTTCAACTTGAATTTTTGAGTATTGACTTGTGTTGTTAATATGCCAGTAATAGGCAAACTATTACAGTTTCTAACTAACACTAGACAGCTTGAGGAAAGAAATTTAACCAAGGGAAATTGAGAGGAAAACACAACCACTAAACATGACCATTTTCCAGTGAATTGTTCTTATCCCACATGTGTAGCTAAAATTAATCCTTATTTACTGGATATTAGACCACTTCTTTTACCATTAAACTGTCTCTTTCTATCTTCTAAACTTAGCAATTTTAACCTTAGTGTCTTCTCTATATATACATCAAGACTTGAACAGTAATTATTTGGTTTGAAACACTAATCATCTTTTCGGGATTTTTTCTTTTTTATTAAAACAACGACTGAGATTTTGAAGACTCAACTGTTACATTGACCAGGTAAATTTCAGCTGCTTGGTAAATCATCTGGCTGATGTAAGTTGGATAAAATAACTTATTTACTAATTATATTTAGGACGAAAAAAATTGTATATAATTTCAGTTTTTTTAGGATTTGCAACCATAAATAATTAACTGAAAATTTTATTCAGAAAAATATCTTGTGGTAGTCTCTTGAAACAGAAACAGAAATCAGATCCAATAATCAAATCCACTGCAAAATAAATTGAGTTGCATAACCTTCTAGCAGGGTCAACAAAATATTAACATTTCCAGAAAATGTAACGATAATCAACGTTTTTAAGATTTACCTTTTTTTTGTATTTTTTGAAAGAATCTCGTGAAATTAGGGCCTACCCGTCCCAACATTTATTACACGAGATATATAGTCAACGGAGATTAGTCTATGTGGGCCCCACTTAACTAGACTATTAGTTAAGAGAATCTTATCCAATTCATCTCATCTCCCACTTAACTAGACTATTAGTTACGAGAATCTTATCTAATTCATCTCATCATCTTCTATTCTTCTATCATAGGATCCTCTCATCTCACTCAACAACAGTCAACACCGTAACATTATTCTTTTCTGTGAACAATTGGTGAGACTCGACAAATTTATTCAAACTTCAGATGATGATTTTCGCTTTGATGATTATAACGTGTTTGAATTGGAAAAAGGAAATAAAAATCTCAAAAGCTTTTACTGTATGGAAAATTCAAGATTCGATTATTCGTGTATATCTCTGTATATATTATCTAACATTTTTTAGTTTCGTTCGCAGGCATCGAGCGTGAGAGAATCTCTTCTTCTTCTTTTTTTTATTACACTGTGAGATAAACTAAACAGAGAGAGTTTCAGACAAAAAAGATGGTGGAAGGAGGAATAGCCAAAGCAGACAAAACAGAGTTCACAGAGTGCTGGAGGACGACATGGAAAACCCCTTACATCATGCGCCTCGCTCTCTCCGCCGGAATCGGAGGTCTCCTCTTCGGCTACGACACCGGCGTCATCTCCGGCGCTCTTCTCTTCATCAAAGAGGATTTCGACGAAGTCGACAGGAAAACATGGCTCCAGTCGACGATCGTCAGCATGGCGGTGGCCGGAGCCATCGTCGGAGCAGCCGTCGGAGGCTGGATCAACGACAGGTTCGGCCGGAGGACGTCGATCCTGATCGCCGACGTGCTTTTCCTGATCGGAGCGGCCGTCATGGCGTTTGCTCCGGCTCCGTGGGTGATCATCGTCGGAAGGATCTTCGTCGGGTTCGGCGTCGGTATGGCGTCGATGACGTCGCCGCTTTACATATCGGAAGCTTCTCCGGCGAGGATCAGGGGAGCGCTAGTTAGTACCAACGGTCTTCTCATCACCGGGGGACAGTTCTTCTCTTACCTCATCAATCTCGCCTTTGTCCATGTAAGTAAACGTAACGCTTTTAAACTTATTAAGATAAATGGTTTTGTTCATTGGTTATTGGTTATTAGTTTATCAGTTTCCGGTTTATTTAAATTACTTCCGGTTTAACAGACTAAAGGAACGTGGAGGTGGATGTTGGGAGTTGCGGGTGTTCCGGCGATAGTTCAGTTTGTGCTGATGCTGTCTTTACCGGAGTCTCCGCGGTGGCTTTACAGAAAAGACAGGGTTGCGGAGTCGAGAGCGATCCTCGAGAGGATCTACCCGGCGGAGGAGGTGGAGGCGGAGATGGAGGCGTTGAAAGAGTCTGTGGAGGCGGAGAAGGCGGACGAGGCCGTTATTGGAGATAGTTTTGGCGCCAAAATCAAAGGAGCATTCGCGAACCCTGTCGTCCGACGTGGACTCGCGGCTGGTGTTACTGTCCAGGTGGCGCAGCAGTTCGTTGGGATCAACACTGTGATGTATTATAGTCCTTCCATTGTGCAGTTCGCTGGTTACGCGTCCAACAGTACGGCGATGGCTTTGTCTCTCGTAACGTCGGGTCTGAACGCGGTTGGTTCGATTGTGAGCATGATGTTTGTGGATCGGTACGGTAGAAGGAAGCTGATGATCATCTCTATGTTTGGGATCATATCGTGTCTTATCATCTTAGCCACAGTGTTCTCACAAGCGGCCATTCACGCCCCCACGATCGATGCTTTGGAGTCGACCACGTTTTCTCCGAACGCTACTTGTCCAGCGTTTGCGCCCCTCGCAACCCCAAACGCTCCTCCCTCGGGGTGGAACTGCATGAAGTGTCTTAGATCCGAATGCGGGTTCTGCGCCAGCGGAGTGCAGCCGTATGCGCCAGGAGCATGCGTGGTGTTATCAGACGACATGAAGGCGAGGTGTCACTCGAAGGGGAGAACGTACTTCAAAGATGGATGTCCAAGCAAGTTTGGATTCTTGGCGATAGTGTTTTTGGGGCTTTACATTGTGGTGTATGCACCAGGTATGGGTACTGTCCCATGGATTGTTAACTCTGAGATATATCCGCTTAGATATAGAGGTATTGGAGGAGGAATAGCCGCGGTCTCGAATTGGGTCTCTAATCTGATTGTGAGTGAGAGCTTTCTCTCACTAACACATGCTCTCGGCTCTTCTGGGACTTTCCTTCTCTTTGCCGGGTTTTCTGCGGTTGGACTCTTCTTCATTTGGCTGCTTGTGCCTGAGACAAAAGGACTTCAGTTTGAGGAGGTCGAGAAGTTGCTTGAGGCTGGCTACAAACCTAGTCTGTTGCGGCGGAGGAAAAACAAGGCTAAAGGTGTTGATACGGCTTAAGATGAAGTTTCATTTTCTCTTCTTTTTCTTATTACTACTACGACCAATTCCAGTTTCTTTTGAATGAAGTCAGAAAGAATACACTGTATCAAGAAGAACTCTTTAAAACCTCAAAAGAATACATGATTTAATACAAAACTTCTCTGTAATTTGACCTCAACTAGCGTCATTTTACCAAAAAGATTTGCAAAAGCATACTTCTAAATAAAACAGACAGTACGTCAAAATTTATTATCCAGGATCCGATCCGAAATCCAATCCAGAACTGTTCCAAAATAGGATATCCGGAACATGTGAATCTAATCCGGATAATAAAATCTCAGATCTGTTAAAACTGAATCCTGATTTGGATATCTCAAATTTTAGGTTCGAATATCTGGATATGTATTTATACAATATATTAAATTTTAAGTTTTATTAATAATTAATTGATATATTAATATTTATTCATAAAATTAATTTTATAATATATATTTTTTAAAAAATATTATATACATATGTATATTTATAATCTTGTATACATATTTAATTATGTATTATTTTATAATTTAATATTTAGAAAAAAATAAATATTTTTACGAATCCGGATCAGACACTCCCGAATAATACAATATTTAGATGGATATCAGAAAATCTGGAATATGGATCCAGTTACTAAGCTTATGGATCTGATGAATCCGAATCGCAAGAATACCTTAAATTTCTCAGATATCCAATCTATCCCAACCTTAATAGATAATTATGTGTACGTGAAAATTTTAACTTTGGGGAAAGAGCAACTATTTTGTATGATGTGGTGATACAAAACTACTGCATATCTACGTCTGGATGCATGGAAATGCATCACATCCTCGTCGGTCAAGTCAAAACTCCAAGTAACAGATCTCTTATTGATTCTCAAAGAAACATACTTCTGATAGTCTGATATAATTAATTAATTATAATCTCTCGAGATCAACTTTTACATAAAAAAGATTATATTAGATCGATATCTCATTGAAAGACTCAAGGACCCTCTCTTGATTAACATGCCTTTCAAACACGACAGCCTCATAGTTATGTGCTATATGGTCGCTATTCCTCGTTGCGATTATCAGAGCATACCTTAGGCCATTGTCGTATTGCTCTTTTCCCTGGACGTTATTCTCGAACGCCAGAATATCCATCGTGTGCTTGTTATGCTCATTAATCGCAAACCTTCCGATCTCTAAGTAGTAGCCAAGTGTTACATTCTTGATCGGCTTCCAGGGACTAGGCTCAATTTTAAGTCCTTCCACGTTATAGACGAGAGGGAGGAGGATAAGAGAGAAACAAATAAAATACTTTATCATTTTTTATTTGTTCTTGAATCTTTGAGGGACTATGCACTTAGTTTCTTCCGGTTTACAGTTTTTATAAGGAACTCAGAAAAAGATCTGAATAATAATGATAGTATAATACAATTAAAAGTTGACAACTAATTTATTCTTTACAAATTTACCAGAAGACCACTCACAATGAAAATGTTGAAACTGCTTTTCAACATTTGAAATCCTTCCAACGAGGGTATTGATAAATTGAGTTTATTTAAGTGGTTTCAACCGTCAATTTTCTTTTGTGGTGCAGCACTGCCACGTGTCACCTCCTGATTGGGTAGAAACGGTGAGGGTGTGTATGTACATCATCACAATTTTTTTTAATCTAGATAAGATTTAAATATTGTGTTCTGATTGGTTGTGCAGATTTCTTTTGATTTTTATCCTCATCCAATAATTCAAACTTATTTCTTTTAGATGTAGATATGATTTAAAATATTGTGTTTTGATTGG
>NW_026617670.1:0-15970 GCF_000801105.2 Raphanus sativus
CAGTAGCAGCAACTTGAACCTTTTTAATCTCAGAGTAGTGTTGACAATTGAAGACAAGCTCTATCTCTTTTCCCACTCAAGATATGCATCCGGATCAGCCTGCCAGGAAGGAGGATCTTAAGCTTCAATCCTGATAGCTCATTGCGCTATAGCCTTCTGCCCTCATGATCATGTCCGCGATCTCCTACTGATGTATCTGTGATCAAGAGCTATATCTTGATCCAGAGCTATGGCTACTTTCTCATAGAAGTATCAGTCTTCTGATCCAGCATGCTCACGGCGACCATGCCTATTGATCCTTGCTCACGTCTCTGCTCAGCATTCTGGTCTTGTCTATCAGATAGCCTTTGATCGAGTTTATCCTCCAACAACTTCTCCATGGCTGCAAAGATATCTTTGGTGATTGCTTCTTGTAATAGCTTGTTTCTCCTATAAGAGTTGCCTCATCATCCTCGGATCCATTGCTTCCTGATTCACAAAAAGGTTGAACAAGTAAGTAGTTCAAAGAAATCAAAACACAAAAGAATCAAATAAGGAAACAAGAAATTTTTTAAAACAAGGCGGCAAAGGATACTTGATCAATACGCAACGATTTGAATTCCTTTTCAGTTTCGAAATACAACAATACAGATCAGATTCTAACAGACGACGAAATGAGATGAAACAGATAAGGATCTATTACTTCTAACAACAGATCGAGACTCACAAACACAATAGAACTTTCGGAATTTTGAAAACTCGAAACAAGATCGATGAGAAGTTGAAAATTTCTTAATGAAAACTTGATTGAAACTCTTAGATCTATCAATGGTGATCACGAAAACAATAGATCTATCAGTTATAATGATGAAAAGAAGCAGATCTAGTGAACAACAACACAAGAACACAGATCTATCAATGATATGAATGGTGATGAACAGATCAGATGAAAATGATAAGAGAAATCGAAACTCCCCTTCCAGAGTGCTCTGATACCACTTAATGAACCCCTAGGATGTTTCTCTGGATGGATATGGATAGATCCTTCCATAAACGAGTCAAGGACTCAAGCTTATCAAGGTGGTGGATCGAATGGTGACACAAGAGGCTATGGGAAGGCTTCTTGATACTCCTAGACAATAGATCGGATATTACACACCTCTCTAAGGTCCTTGGGCGTCGGATATTACACACTAACAGACTGGATACTACACACCAGACACTCTCTAACGACAAGGCAAGGGAGAAGAAAACTCAAAGGTTTTTAGATAAAAGAAGACTTGATTCCTTACTAGGGTTGCGGCACACACATATATATAGTGAGAGACTTGGAACAGGCTCCAATCAACTCAAACTAAAAGGAACAGGCTCCTTTAGTTAATGTAGAAATAAAGACACAACATAGATAGAGTTTTCGAAATAAAAGACATAAATACTTAGAGAAATAAAACATAACATAAGGTTCTTCATGTGGTTGGTCCGAGAGCATCATCTAGTAGTTTTGAGCAGCAAGACTATGGCCTCGTTAAAAACCTATCTTTGCAAAACCCATTGGGACAAAAACAAAGATAGGGAAAAAGAGCACACATAGCTTGCTAGCCTAGACACACTCAGCTTGATGGTGAGATAGCTTGGATGGTAACAAGTGCATCTTGAAGTATCAAGCTTTCTTCAAGACTTTCTTCATGCATCAAACACTTCTTGATTAATCCTCCAATAGCTTCCTTGAGTTTCTTAGCTTTGGATCGAGTTATGGGGCCATTGGAAATGACTAAGGCATCATCTTCTTTGGTTGCAACATCTTTAGACTTCCCATCTTCTTCAGCTAGCTGGAACTCTTCATCTTGATCAGCATGCTGGTCCATGATCATATCACTTATGATATTTATTCAACTTCTTGGTTATTCTCCACTGATTAGTGGTTCCAAATAAAGCTTCTTAGATCATGGTTCATCCTGGTTTGATAAGAATCATGAAGATATTGCCATATGTCCGAACAGGCTAATCTGGAAATCATCTGGATAGAAAGTGGGATATCTTCTTACTCACAACTCCTATGAGATTTATTCAACTTCTGGTTATTCTCCACTGATTAGTGGTTCCAAATAAAGCTTCTTAGATCGTGGTTCATCCTGGTTGATAAGAATCATGAAGATAATGGCATATGTATGAACAGGCTAATCTGTAATCATCTGGGATAGAAGGTGGGAATCTTGTTGCTCACAACACTTATGAGATTTATTCAACTTCCTGGTTATTCTCAACTGATTAGTGGTTCCAAATAAAGCTTCTTAGATCATGGTTCATCCTTGTTGACATGAAGCAAATAATGAGGTATAAGGTTAAGCATGAAGCAATGAGAGAATGCTAGTAAGAAAGCAAGACAAGACACGCACAAGATGATCAAAGGTTTAGGTATTGTCCATGAGTGTCTTGCAAGTCAAGTAAATGACTAAGTCTTGTTATGAGGAGATTTGAATATCCAAGAAGTAAGGAGAATGTCGACAAAGAGGATATGAACGTTGAGGAGAAGAGTCACGAGACTGGTTAAGGAAGATCAAGTCAAATGCACCGTTAGGTGCTGTCACTTTCACCCGGCTGTGCGCACCTGATAGATCACGACATCTCTCTTCTTTGTTTAATATTTCTGTACTATCTCCTAATTGTTTATTACTTCTCTTATGCTCTTGCGAGATCCCTCTTTGCCTTTATAAGGTTGTAACATGTTACCATTTGAAGTTAAGGAAAATATAATTCCTCATATCTCTCTTCTCACTCTCGCAGCAACTCTCTCTCTCTCATATTCAACTTGTTCTTATTCTTGTTCTTGTTCTTGTTCTTGTTCTTATATCACTTCTCATACTTAACTCTTACAAAACATCATGGTATCAGAGCATCAACGCTCTTGAAACCTACTTCTTTTACTTCCGCAATTACTCTGATTTTGCTGTTCTTGTTTCAAATCCATTTTTCAACTTTCTCTCTCCTGTTCTTGGCGATTTGGAAGCAAGATGGATGAAAACAACAACAACCACAAGCAACTCAACATTCCTGTGACCTTGAAAGGGATTAATTATCTCTTCTGGGCCAGGATGGTGAAGAGAGCCCTTGGAGGCAAAGGACTATGGAAGTATGCTACAACTGAAGCGCCTTCCAAGCCTACTGTCCAAGGAGAAAAAGGGAAAGAGAAGGAAGAGAAGGAAGAAGCTGATGAAGATAAATGGGGCCAAGAAGACCTCATGGTGCTCTCAGCTCTCCTTAGCTCCCTTGAACCCTCAATCATGGAGTCTTACTCCTACTGTGAGACCACCAAGCAGCTATGGGACACACTGTACAAGGTGTATGGGAATGTTTCCAACCTGACAAGGGTCTTTGAAGTGAAGAAAGCTCTCAACAGTCTCAACCAAGGAGACATGGAGTTTCAACCCCACTTTGGCAAGTTCAGGTCCCTTTGGGCCGAGCTGGAGCTACTGAGACCTCATACCATGGATCTTGACATCCTCCTAGTAAGGCTTGAAGAAGATAAGGTCTTTGGGATGTTGCTCACACTCAACACTTCCTATGGAGCTCTTATCAAACACATCTTGAGGGCAGACAAACTCCCTGATCTGGATGATGTTTGTGCTCAAATCCAGAAGGAAGAAGGTTCAGTGAGCTTATTTGGAAACAAAGGAGAACTGAACATGGCGCATCAAGCTGAAGAGGTGGTAGCTAACAAAGCAACCTACAAGCAAGAGGACAGGAGATCCTTGATATGTGACCACTGCAAGAAGAAGGGTCACCTAAAGGACAAGTGCTGGATCCTGCACCCTCACCTAAAGCCAAACAAGTTCAAGGAACCAAGGTCACAGTACCAGGATGCAAGAGCTAACTTCTCAGCTGATGGTGCTGAGCCGGCGACTCCAAACCAAGGTGGTGGAAGCGCCATGGCATCCACATCAGTGTACAACACATCAAGGCCTAACATGGATGAACTCCTCAAGAAGTCTGACTTGGATGCTCTCATCAAGGCCCTAAAAGAATCTGGTCTCTCTAGAACTCTTGGAATTTCTCTTAATGCTTCTCACACTGCTGGTGATATTTTAAACTTGTTAAAATTGGCTAAACCATTGATAATTGACTCTGGTGCATCACATCATATGATTAGTGATTTAAACCTGATTAAAAACATAGTTCCAGCCTTAGGAAATGTGATGATAGCTAATGGTGATAAAATTCCAATCAAAGGTGTAGGTGATCTTAAGCTATTTGATAAAGAATCAAAAGCCTTTTACATGCCCACATTTGCTTCAAATCTGTTATCTGTTAAGAGAGTCACAAATGATTTAAATTGTCATGTTACTTTCACTCCTAACAGTGTGTATTTTCAGGATATTGATTCAAGTAAGTTGCTTGGAAAAGGTGTCACAAAAGGAGATTTATACTTGCTTGAGGACACAAGACCAGCATCTGATTTATCTGTTGCATTTGTTTCTGTTTCTGATTTCCCTAAAGATGTAATGTGGCATGCTAGATTAGGACATCCTCATTCTCATGCCTTAAACATCCTGTTGCCTAGTGTTAATTTTCAAAACGATTGTGAAGCTTGTATTCTAGGAAAACATTGTAGAAATGTGTTTCCTAAATCCAAGACTATCTATGAGAATTGTTTTGACTTGATTCATTCGGATGTGTGGACTGCCCCATGTGCATCTAGAGAACATCATAAGTACTTTGTGACATTCATAGATGAAAAGTCTAAGTACACTTGGATAACTCTGTTGCAATCTAAAGATAGGGTGCTAGAAGCTTTTAAAAAATTTCAAAATTACATCACTAACCATTTCAATGTCAAGATTAAAATTCTTAGATCAGATAATGGTGGTGAATACACTAGCACAGCATTCAAACAACACTTAGCCGCGCATGGAATCATACAGCAAACTAGCTGTCCCTACACTCCACAACAAAATGGTGTGGCTGAAAGAAAGAATAGGCATCTAATGGAGGTGGCCAAGAGCATTATGTTTCATGCAAATGTCCCTAAGAGGTTTTGGGGAGATGCAGTTGTCACTGCCACTTACCTGATCAACCGCACTCCCACTAGAGTCCTCCTTGATTCTACACCATATGAGGTACTGAACAAAACTAAACCTTCCATAGATCATTTGAGGGTTTTTGGGTGTGTTTGTTTTGTATTTGTACCAGAAGAACTAAGGAACAAGCTAGAGCCTAAAAGAACTAAGGCTATGTTTATTGGCTACTCTACACATCAGAAGGGATACAAGTGTTATGTTCCAGAGACTAGAAGGGTCCTAGTGTCAAAGGATGTTAAGTTTCTGGAATCAAAAGGCTATTATGCTGAGAGGAGTTGGGAAGAGCTTGAGAACATATCTCAATCTGCCTCGGACAGAGCAAGTAACCTTAGAGTGGTAATGGAGAGACTTGGCATCAGTTTATCTAGATCACCAGCCCCGGTCAGTGAGGTTCCAACACAAGCTACAGAAGAAGCAGCTACAGATGTTGAGATCACTCATCTTGATCTTGAAGGGGGTGATAGTACTGAGCAACAACCAATGCAAACTCAAGAAACCTCAGTATCTCATGATCAAGATGAGATGATGGCACCAACCGGAGTCACTGAAGCTGAAGCAGAACCTGAACAGATACAACCTAGAAGAAGTACAAGGATCAGGAAACCAGCTTCAGAATGGACCAAGACAAGAGTGTACTTCAATGCAGAAACCGTGGCACATCCCATTAGTGCAGTATGCTCACTAGCTCACTACCCAGCAGAGCATCAAGCCTTCATCACCGAATTGGATCAGGAATGGATTCCAAAGACATATGAGGAGGCAATGCAAGATGAGGAGTGGGGAGCATCTGTTGGAGATGAGATGGGAGCTATGGAAAAGAATGAAACATTCTTTGAAAGTGAGCTTCCCAAAGGAAAGAAAGCAGTGACAAGCCGGCTACTCTTCACAATCAAGTATGGAGCCAATGGGAAGCCAGAAAGGAAGAAAACCAGACTGGTGGCAAGAGGTTACACACAAGTCTATGGTGAAGACTACTTGGATACATTTGCACCAGTAGCAAAACTACATACCATAAGGATCCTTCTATCACTTGCAGTCAACTTAGAGTGGGACTTGTGGCAAATGGATGTGAAGAATGCCTTTCTTCAAGGAGAGCTAGAAGATGAAGTGTACATGAGACCTCCTCCTGGTCTTGAAAAGATGGTGAAACCAGGGAATGTGCTTAGACTAAGGAAGGCCATATACGGATTGAAACAGTCCCCAAGAGCATGGTACCACAAGCTAAGCACAACACTGAATGGAAGAGGCTTTGTGAAGTCTCAAGCAGACCATTCTCTCTTCACTCTCACCAGCAAGGAAGGCATCATAGTCATACTGGTATATGTTGATGATATAATCATCACTGGTAGCAACAAGGAAGGTATCATCTCAACTAAATCTTTTCTTAAAAATGTCTTTGATATTAAGGATTTGGGAGAGTTAAAGTACTTCCTTGGGATTGAAATATGCCGATCTAAAGAGGGGCTTTTCTTATCTCAAAGGAAGTACACACTTGACATTTTAAATGAGGCAGGAAACCTTGGAAGTAGAAAAGCTAAAACACCATTAGAAGAAGACTACAAGGTACTGCGAGAGGGGGAGTATGAAGCTACTCCATTTCAAGATGTCAAGAAGTATAGAAGAATGGTTGGTAAGCTCATCTACTTGACAATCACCAGACCAGACCTATGCTTTGCAGTAAACCAAGTGAGCCAACACATGGGAGCTCCTAAGGTGCATCACTGGAACATGGTGGAAAGAATCCTAAGGTATCTAAGGGAAGCACCAGGACAGGGAGTTTGGATGGCATGTAACAAGAGCACTGAGGTTGTGGGCTACTGTGATGCGGATTGGGCTGGACATAGGGTTGATAGAAAATCGACCACAAGCTACTATACCTTCATTGGAGGAAACTTGGTTACATGGAAAAGCAAGAAGCAAAAGGTGGTGTCCTGCTCAAGTGCTGAGGCAGAGTACAGATCAATGAGGAGACTTACAAGTGAGCTCATATGGATCAAAGGACTGCTAAAGGATTTGGGTGTTGAGATCAACACGCCAATGATCATGCATTGTGACAATCAGGCAGCAATACACATTGCCTCCAACTCAGTCTTCCATGAAAGAACCAAGCATATAGAAGTGGATTGCCACAAGGTGAGACAAGCAGTAGAGCAGCGAGTGATCCTTCCATGCTACACAAGGAGTGAGGATCAACTAGCTGACATCTTCACCAAGGCAGCCAGCAGCAAGGTTTGTGAGTTCATCCATCCAAAGCTTGGACTCATAGACCTCACATGTCAATGATCCCCTGCCGTGAAGCATTCTACTCTTTTACTTGCAAGGTTTTGTCCCAATGGGTTTTCCTTGCAAGGTTTTAATGAGGGAATGCTTCATGACCTTCCAAGCTTGACTAGTTCCATATGGTCAAGCTTGAGGGGGAGTGTTGACATGAAGCAAATAATGAGGTATAAGGTTAAGCATGAAGCAATGAGAGAATGCTAGTAAGAAAGCAAGACAAGACACGCACAAGATGATCAAAGGTTTAGGTATTGTCCATGAGTGTCTTGCAAGTCAAGTAAATGACTAAGTCTTGTTATGAGGAGATTTGAATATCCAAGAAGTAAGGAGAATGTCGACAAAGAGGATATGAACGTTGAGGAGAAGAGTCACGAGACTGGTTAAGGAAGATCAAGTCAAATGCACCGTTAGGTGCTGTCACTTTCACCCGGCTGTGCGCACCTGATCAGATCAAGACATCTCTCTTCTTTGTTTAATATTTCTGTACTATCTCCTAATTGTTTATTACTTCTCTCATGCTCTTGCGGGATCCCTCTTTGCCTTTATAAGGTTGTAACATGTTACCATTTGAAGTTAAGGAAAATATAATTCCTCATATCTCTCTTCTCACTCTCGCAGCAACTCTCTCTCTCTCATATTCAACTTGTTCTTATTCTTGTTCTTGTTCTAGTTCTTATATCACTTCTCATACTTAACTCTTACAAAACATCAATCCTGGTTTGATAAGAATCATGAAGATAATGGCATATGTCCGAACAGGCTAATCTGGAATCATCTGGACAGAAAGTGAGATATCTTCTTACTCACAACCCCTATGAGATTTATTCAACTTCCTGGTTATTCTCCACTGATTAGTGGTTCCAAATAAAGCTTCTTAGATCGTGGTTCATCCTGGTTTGATAAGAATCATGAAGATAATGGCATATGTCCGAACAGGCTAATCTGGAATCATCTGGATAGAAAGTGGGATATCTTCTTACTCACAACTCCTATGAGATTTATTCAACTTCCTGGTTATTCTCCACTGATTAGTGGTTCCCAATCAAGCTTCTTATATATTGGTTCATCCTGGTTTGATAAGAAGCATGAAGATATTGCCATATGTCCGAACAGGCTAATCTGGAATCATCTGGATAGAAAGTGGGATATCTTCTTACTCACAACGCTATTAGATTTATTCAACTTCCTGGTTATTCTCCACTGATTAGTGGTTCCAAATAAAGTTTCTTAGATCGTGGTTCATACTGGTTTGATAAGAATCATGAAGATAATGGCATATGTCCGAACATGCTAATCTGGAATCATCTGGATAGAAGGTGGGATATCTTCTTGCTCACAACACTTATGAGATTTATTCAACTTCCTGGTTATTCTCCACTGATTAGTGGTTCCAAATAAAGCTTCTTAGATCGTGGTTCATCCTGGTTTGATAAGAATCATGAAGATAATGGCATATGTTCAAACAGGCTTATCTGGAATCATCTGGATAGAAAGTGGGATATCTTGTTGCTCACAACTTATGAGATTTATTCAACTTCCTGGTTATTCTCCACTGATTAGTGGTTCCAAATAAAGCTTCTTAGATCATGGTTCATCCTGGTTTGATAAGAATCATGAAGATAATGGCATATGTCCGAACAGGCTAATCTGGAATCATCTGGACAGAAAGTGGGATATCTTCTTACTCACAGCTCCTATGAGATTTATTCAACTTCCTGGTTATTCTCCACTGATTAGTGGTTCCAAATAAAGCTTCTTAGATCGTGGTTCATCCTGGTTTGATAAGAATCATGAAGATATGGCATATGTCCGAACAGGCTAATCTGGAATCATCTGGATAGAAAGTGGGATATCTTCTTACTCACAACTCCTATGAGATTTATTCAACTTCCTGGTTATTGTCCACTGATTAGTGGTTCCAATCAAGCATCTTATATATTGGTTCACGCTGGTTTGATAAGAAGCATGAAGATATTGCCATATGTCCGAACAGGCTAATCTGGAATCATCTGGATAGAAAGTGGGATATCTTCTTACTCACAACTCCTATTAGATTTATTCAACTTCCTGGTTATTCTCCACTGATTAGTGGTTCCAAATAAAGCTTCTTAGATCGTGGTTCATCCTGGTTTGATAATGATGAGGACATTGAACCTGACCTTACTGAACCAGACATTCAAGACATGATCAGCAACATTACCAAACCAGAGACTGAGCAAGAAGTGCCCATACCAACCGTGTTTAAGGGAGCTATCACTAGACAAAGAGCTAAGATACTTCAACATAAATTTAATGAGAGCATGATACTTGCTTCTGATCTTGGACAGGTTAAACAAGCTGAGGAAGTTACCAAAGATGTGATCAAGAGAGATGCCGTGAAGATAAAGGAACCAAATGGGAGTTCTCAAGCATCAAGAGAAGATCTTTGGCCATTCATACCTGATCAGAGTCACAACCATTTGATGATCATTACCATAGAAGAACCCAATGCCTAAGAAGGTTCTTGGACAGGGTTAGCTACTAGGCAAGCTCCTTGTGTGTGCTCTTTTCCTTGCTCTTTGTTTTGTCCCACGAGGTTTTCCAGGAGAAGGTTTTTAACGAGGCCACAACTAGCTTACAAATCACCTTGAAGCATCTCGGTCCAAGACTAAGAAGAAACCATTTCTTCTTTGTTTCCTTATTTGAACCATATTCTATTTTAAGTTATCTCATTTTTGTGTCGACAAGGAGCATGTTCCTTTAGTCTTTATATTGTTTGTAAAACTCATTGAGAAGGTTACACTTGATATTTTATAAAACTTTTCTTTCAAAGAAAACCTAGAGCTCTCAACTGAACTCGCAGCCGCCTCCTTGCCTTGTGAGACCAGTACCTCCACGGCTTGAAGGTTCCCTTGTGTTGTATCACGAGCCTTCCATCTCTCGTGTGGTGCACTTCAATCCACCTTGTTCTCAGTCCACGGTTTCTCTTGGTTGATTAGATCAAACAATAGAACCACCTCTTGATCTAGAACGGCTCCATCTCTCTTGCTTGGATCATACTGCCTTTGTCAGCCTAGGCTTGTATCATTTCTGGTATCAGAGCTGAAGTTCCTTCAGCATCAGGTTGTAACTATCCTCTCTACTAGTTTCTTTAGATCATTCGATTTTACTTTCATCCATTAAAAAAAAAAAAGAGAATATCATTTGTCATCTCATATAGTTTGCTTTGCATATTCATATCTTGTTTTTCCATCCTTTCATCATTAGGTTGAGTCCATTGCTAGTTAGATCATCTCGCCAACTTCAAAAAAAAAAAAAAAAGTTTGCATCCGTGTTCTCCAAGTTGCATATTCTCAAATTTCCTTTTTAAAAGACATTGTCATATTAGTGTGATCGATTTTCCTTTTTGCTTCCTTTCTTTGATTTGTTTTTCCTTTTTGCATCAAATCCCATCTTTACTTATTTCTTTTCATTGATCAGAGCTAAGGTTTGAGTCTTTTAATTACAGGAACCATGGGAGAAGCATCCGAGTTGGCTACTTTGATGCAAGCCTTCAATGCAATGAGAGAAGAGATGAAGGAGATGCGCCAAGACCTTGGAGATAGGCTAACCAGAGTTGAGCAGAGACCAACGGCTCAAGGTACCCAAACTGCTGAGAGGTTTCCAAATCGAAACCAGCAGTACCAAGCTCCAAACAACAGGCGTACTGGAGTACACTTCAATGATGATCCAGAGACTAGTACTCGGAACCAGAAGAATGAAGAAGACACTGGACAACAACATGGTCCTTATCCGAGGGCAAGAGTTCAGCAAGATGACTATGGAGAAGAGGCAGAAGAGGAAGAGGATTACTTACTTCCACAAAGAGCTCCACGGAGACCCATCCGCAACCAAGGCTATGAGGAGGATGACTATGCACCTCAACAGAGAGGACATCGCCAACAACACCACAACCAAGGACCAGATCTCCTAAAGATGACACCACCACATTATGCGGGAAAGTTGACCCTGAGGCTTACCTTGATTGGGAAAAGAGGATGGATCACATCTTTGCTTACTACAACCATCCTGGCCCCAAGAGAGTTGCTTTGCCAGTAGCTCAGCTCACGGATAATGCCTTATCCTGGTGGGATAGATTGTGCACTGACCGTAGGAGAGGGCACTTGAGGCGACTAGACTCCTGGTTAGACATGAAAGATGCTATGAGGCTGAGGTTGGTGCCACAACACTATCTCAGAGACTTGCACAAGAAGTTCAGAACACTTAAGCAAGGGAGCAAGTCAGTTGAGGATTACTATGAGGAGTTTGAGAAGCTAAGAAACCGCCTTGATCTTAATGAAGATGAAGAAACCATCATGGCTCAATTCATAGATGGGTTGCAAGATAGAGTGAGCAGCAAGGTTGAAAGACAAGCTTATGGGGATCTCAAAGACCTATTCCACCTAGCAGTACAAGCTGAGCAACATATCAAGAAGAAGAGCACCAGAGGCAGGTCTCAATCAAACTGGAGCTCCAACAACAACAGCAACTACAACAAACCAGTAGACAAGGGGAAAGGGATTGAGGGAGATACTCGTTCCAAGTCTCAATCTGTGGATACCAGCAAAGACACCAGGACGGATCCAACCAAGACTCCTACTCCTCAACGTGCCAGAGACATCACTTGTTTCAAATGTAAGGGCCGAGGACATATGGCTAGAGAATGCCCAAACCAGAGAGTGATGATGCTCACTGATGATGGGTATGAATCACATGATGAGGATGCACCTGAATTACAAGCAGACAATGGAGAATTGCAATACCCAGACGTGGGAGAGAGCTTAATGATAAGGCGTGTGCTTAGTGTTCTAGTAGAACCCGCTGAGACTATCCAAAAGGAAAACATCTTCAATAGCAGATGCACTATTAAAGGCAAGGTATGTAACCTCATCATTGATGGTGGGTCTTGTACTAACGCCGCGAGTGCTTACATGGTTGATAAGCTTGGCTTAGTCAAGGTCCAGATTCCGCATCCATATAGGCTAAAATGGTTAGATGATAAGGATGAGCTGCAAATCAAAGAGCAAGTTACTATCCCTTTCAGCATTGGTAAGTATCAAGATGAGGTAGTTTGTGATGTAGTGCCTATGCAAGCTGGGCATGTATTGTTAGGTCGACCTTGGCAATGGGATAGAGAGACAAGACATGATGGTAGATCAAACATGTATACATTCATGCATAACAAGCGTAAGATTAGTCTAGCTCCTCTCACTCCTGCTCAAGTCCATGAATTGCATTTGCAAATGGTTAAGGAGAAGGAAAAATCTGTTAAGTCAAATTTCCTAATCCAGCCTAGCTATATAAGAAAGGCAACTGCTACCAAAAACACAATGCTACTAATGATCTTTAAGGAGCTTTTGAGTGCAGGTTCAGGTGAAGTGGAGTATCCACCAGAGATTACTAAGCTTCTTGACAAGTTGAAAGACTTGTTTCCAGAAGAGATTCCACACGGCTTACCCCCACTAAGGGGCATTGAACATCAGATAGATTTCATACCAGGAGCTGCTTTGCCAAACAAACCAGCTTATAGAGTAAACCCCGAGGAGGCCAAGGAGTTGGAAAGACAAGTTCAGGACCTATTGGACAAGGGGTACGTGAGGGAGAGCCTAAGTCCTTGTGCGGTTCCTGTCTTACTAGTACCAAAGAAGGATGGGACTTGGAGGATGTGTGTAGACTGCCGTGCAATCAACAACATCACCATCAAGTACAACACCCCATTCCCTGGCTTGATGACATGCTAGATGAGCTAAGTGGAGCCACCATCTTTTCCAAGATTGATCTTAAGAGTGGGTACCATCAGGTAAGGATGAAGGAAGGTGATGAGTGGAAGACAGCTTTTAAAACAAAGCAAGGTCTCTATGAGTGGCTGGTGATGCCATTTGGACTCACCAATGCTCCTAGTACTTTCATGAGGCTTATGAACCACATCCTTAGACCCTATATCAGTAAGTTTGTTGTGGTATACTTTGATGATATTTTAATTTACAGTACAAACTTACTTGATCATGTGTCACATCTTGAGCAAGTATTAGAAACACTTCGTAAAGAAGGACTCTATGCAAACCTCAAGAAGTGCACATTCTGCACTGATAAACTTGTCTTCCTAGGTTTTGTTGTGAGTTCACAGGGGTTACAGGTTGATGAAGAGAAGGTTAGAGCAATCCAAGAATGGCCAGTACCCACAAGCATCAGTCAAGTCAGAAGCTTTCATGGGCTAGCCAGTTTCTACAGGCGGTTTGTTCAGGATTTCAGTAGCATAGCAGCACCTCTCACTGCCATTGTCAAGAAGAGTGTTGGATTCATGTGGGAGAAAGCTCAAGAAGAGGCTTTTCAGGCCCTCAAATACCGGCTAACTCATGCACCAGTGCTGGCTTTACCAGACTTCAATAAGACATTTGAAGTAGAGTGTGATGCCTCAGGGATTGGGATTGGGGCAGTACTACTTCAAGGAGGCAAACCAGTGGCTTTCTTCAGTGAGAAACTCAGTGGAGCTGCTCTTAACTACCCTACCTATGACAAGGAGTTATATGCCTTGGTGAGAGCTTTGGAGACATGGCAGCACTATCTCTTGTCCAAGGAATTTGTGGTGCACACTGATCATGAGACCCTTAAACATCTAAGAGGGCAAACCAATCTCAAGAGAAGACATGCTAGGTGGCTGGAGTTTATAGAAACCTTTCCATACACCATCAAGTATAAGAAGGGTAAAGAGAACATTGTAGCTGATGCACTCTCCAGGAGACATGCCTTGATTGCCACAATGGAAGCTAAGGTGCTAGGATTTGAGTTCATCAAGGAACTATTTGGGGAGGATCCGGATCTTGCTGACACCTACACCAGCTGCACTAAAGGACCTCACGGGAAGTTCTACTTGCATGAGGGGTTCTTGTTTAAGGGCAAGAGATTATGTGTCCCTCAGTGTTCTTTGAGAGACCTGATCACTAGAGAAGCTCACGGAGGGGGTCTCATGGGACATTTTGGAGTAGACAAGACACTTGCTGTGGTCAGAGAGCATTTTTATTGGCCGCACCTAAAGAAGACAGTAGAGGTTCATTGTGCAAGATGTGTGGTATGCAAGAAAGCTAAGTCAAGAGTACAACCCCATGGTCTTTACATGCCACTGCCCATCCCCACGGCCCCTTGGGTGGACATATCCATGGATTTTGTACTAGGACTACCCATGATTCAACACAAAGATTCAATCTTTGTTGTGGTGGATAGGTTCTCCAAGATGGCACACTTCATACCTTGTGCCAAGGTGAATGATGCATCCAAGACAGCTGACTTGTTCTTCAGAGAAGTGGTTCGCTTAGATGGGGTTCCTAGAACCATTGTGTCAGATAGAGACACCAAGTTCCTCAGCCACTTCTGGAGGACACTATGGAAAAAGCTTGGAACAAAGTTACTCTACTCAACTACTTGCCATCCGCAAACTGATGGACAAACAGAAGTTGTTAACAGAACTCTCTCCACATTGCTTAGAGCCACCATTGGGAAGAACATGAAGAATTGGGTTGATTGTATTCCCTTCATAGAGTTTGCTTACAACCGGGCTCAGCACTCAGCTACAAAGATGTCACCATTTGAAGCTGCTTATGGGTTCAATCCAAAGACACCTCTCGATCTTACTCCTTTACCTCCAGCAGAAGTCATTAGCCTCACGGGTGAAGCCAAGGCTGCTTATGTCAAGGAATTACACCACAAAGTCCAGGAGAACCTAGAGAAGCGAACTGACCAGTATGCTAAACAAGCTAACAAGGGTCGCAAAGAGGTAATATTTGAACCAGGGGAGTGGGTTTGGTTACACATGAGGCAAGAGAGGTTCCCTAACCAGAGGAGTTCTAAGCTGAAGCCAAGAGGCACTGGTCCCTTTCAAGTCCTTGAGAGGATCAACAACAACGCCTACCGTCTTGACCTGCCAGGTGAGCTAAATGTATCATCCACTTTCAATGTTACTGATTTGTCTCCTTGCTTTGCAGATGAACAAGTTTTGAGGTCAAAACCTTTTGAAGAGGGAGGGAATGATGAGGACATTAAACCTGACCTTACTGAACCAGACATTCAAGACATGATCAGCAACATTACCAAACCAGAGACTGAGCAAGAAGTGCCCATACCAACCGTGTTTAAGGGAGCTATCACTAGACAAAGAGCTAAGATACTTCAACATAAATTTAATGAGAGCATGATACTTGCTTCTGATCTTGGACAGGTTAAACAAGCTGAGGAAGTTACCAAAGATGTGATCAAGAGAGATGCTGTGAAGACAGAGGAACCAAATGGGAGTTCTCAAGCATCAAGAGAAGATCTTTGGCCATTAATACCTGATCAGAGTCACAACCATTTGATGATCATTACCATAGAAGAACCCAATGCCTAAGAAGGTTCTTGGACAGGGTTAGCTACTAGGCAAGCTCCTTGTGTGTGCTCTTTTCCTTGCTCTTGATTTTGTCACACGAGGTTTTCCAGGAGAAGGTTTTTAACGAGGCCACAACTAGCTTACAAATCACCTTGAAGCATCTCGGTCCAAGACTAAGAAGAAACCATTTCTTCTTTGTTTCCTTATTTGAACCATATTCTATTTTAAGTTATTTCATTTTTGTGTCGACAAGGAGCATGAT
>NW_026617671.1:0-15968 GCF_000801105.2 Raphanus sativus
GGCTTTGCTTATTACTTATGATGAGCACGGTGGGTTTTATGATCACGTGCCCACGCCGGTTAAAGATGTGCCGAATCCTGATGGGATTATTGGACCGGGCCCGTTTTATTTCGGGTTTGATCGGTTGGGTGTTCGGGTTCCTACTTTCCTTATCTCTCCTTGGATCGAGAAGGGCACTGGTATGTGATGATATTTAAATGCTTTTCCTTTTGTAGCATAGGTTATAACAACTTTCATGTGTGTGAATCGTTTCGGTTTTGTTATAGTGATACATGAACCTGAGGGTCCTACACCACATTCACAGTACGAGCATTCTTCTATACCAGCAACTGTGAAGAAACTCTTCAACCTTAAATCTCACTTCCTTACCAAGAGAGATGCATGGGCTGGTACATTTGAGAAATACTTCTGTATCCGTGACTCTCTTCGCCAAGATTGTCCAGGTTTGTTTCATTCTCTTACCTAATCTTTCAGTCCATTACATGATTTTGAGTTTTTTTGCACTGAAGGCTAACATAAGGTGATCACAAAACCAGAGTCATTACTAATGGACAGCTAAGTGATTTGGCTTATGTGTAGTTGCTCTAACCCATCCACTAAATCTTTTCTGTCTAAAAAAGTAAAAACCTTCTTTATGGAACAGAGCAATTACTATTAGTGATGAAACTAAGTAGGTAGGTATATTAATATTAATTCATGTCATGAAAATCAAAATTTGCTTCTTAATCAGGAATCAGAATTCTGACCATGGTTAGGGCTTTACTCCCCTAAAAGCTGTGGCCTGTGGGAATATAATTCTCTAATTTTCATTTCCTTTTTCTCACATGAACCAACACAGAGAAACTAGCAGAAGTTGAACGATCACTAAGGCCATGGGGAGCAAAAGAAGACGCAAAGCTCTCAGAGTTCCAGGTGGAGCTGATCCAGCTCGCTTCCCAGCTCGTTGGAGACCATCTGCTGAACTCATATCCAGACATTGGGAAGAACATGACAGTACGTGAAGGCAACAAATACGCAGAGGATGCTGTTGAGAAGTTTTTAGAAGCTGGTAAGGCTGCACTGAAAGCAGGAGCAGACGAGAACACCATAGTCACTATGAGGCCGTCTCTGACTACCAGGACCAGTCCCAGTGAAGGGACCAACAAGTATATTTAAAACTATTGAAAAAATCTACAAATAATGGAATGAATGATATGTAAATACATGTGGCCACCTCTATGTTCCCCACGTCACTTGGATACATTCTATGATGTGGGAAAAAAGGGTATATACTTACGTATGGTTATGTAATGGATCAAAAGACATGGTAACGTTATGTTGCTCTCCGGACCTCCATCTCCTTAGTAGGAATAAGATGGAGAGTTCTTGTATTTACTAATACATACTTATCCAAAATTAGATAACTAACCAGTTTATGGTTAGCATAAACGTCTTAATTATCAGAAACAACGCAAAAATCAAACAAGTTTTGCAAAACAATATGGCAATACAATTAATTTTCTTCTATATAAGTACATTTTTTCTCTTTTTATTGAGCACTAACTTACCAGTATTTTAGTCATTAACAATTTATCAAATAATATTGTAGTTCGAATTAAAATAGAAACAAACTGAGGAAAAAGTTAAAACTCCGCAACGAGCGGGGCACTGTATATCGAGAGAGAGAATTTGTAAGGCCAAGAAAGGAACTTAAACTTTTGCAGAAGAAAAGGAAGAGATGGGTCTTCGCATACGTCTTCGTCTCCCTCACAAAAGCTCTCCAAGAACACCTTCACATCTCCTTCTATGCGTTCTTGCTCTCTGCTTCTTCTCCTTCACCGCTCTTCTTCTCTACAAGGTCTTCTCTTTTTACCCTTTTTCACCATTATTCTTCTTCCCACTCAGCAATAATTCAATTACACATGTTTTTTTTTTCATTTTATAGATCTGACAGAATCATTAAAAATGTTACAGTTTTCTGTCATGGGAATATTTGTCTGAAGCTGACCTAACTCTAAATTAAGATTACTCGAAACTATGGTTTTGCTTTTCTAATCGTTTTCAATTGGTAGATCTGGATTTTGAGCTTAATTAGCAATTTTATATTTTTTATTGCTCTGTAATCTAAAAAAAAACACGTGCACTTCCCGTGATCTTGAGCAGGTTGACGACTTTGTAGCTCAGACAAAGACTCTCGCCGGACACAACTTGGAGCCGACACCGTGGCACATCTTCCCACGCAAATCTTTCAGCGAAGCCACCACTTACCGAATCCTCCAATGCTCCTACTTCTCATGCCCTCACAACTCCGTCCCTGATCCAAATACCACCCTCCCGTCGGATTCCGGGTCGGGTCGTCATCGAGCCCAGCAACAACAGCAATGCCCTGACGTTTTCAGGTAATGTCCGTCCCACTCAGAAAGTTTCAAACTTTAGGAGTAAACCAACCATTTGATACCCGTGTGAAGTCAGGTGGATTCACCGAGACTTGGAGCCATGGGCAAAGACGGGGGTGACTAAAGACCACGTGGAGAAGGCCAAGCAAAACGCTGCGTTCAGAGTGGTGATACTGTCGGGGAAGCTATACGTGGATCTTTACTACGCTTGCGTGCAGAGCAGGATGATGTTCACCGTTTGGGGGATTCTGCAGCTGCTCAGCAAGTATCCAGGGATGGTTCCTGACGTCGACATGATGTTTGATTGCATGGACAAACCCATCATCAACCGGACAGAACACCAGTCGTTCCCACCCCCTCTTTTTCGATACTGTACTAATGAAGCTCATCTGGACATTCCTTTTCCTGATTGGTCTTTCTGGGGATGGTACATTCATATCTCATTCTCTGTTGTTGTTTTCTTTTTACTCGAAAACTCTTGTCTGAATATATGTGTTGTTTTGATAAAAAAAAGGTCGGAGACAAATCTAAGGCCGTGGGAAGAAGAGTTTAGGGATATAAAGAAAGGGTCTAAGAGAAGGAGCTGGGATAGCAAACAACCTAGAGCTTACTGGAAAGGGAACCCTGATGTTGTGTCGCCTATAAGAATGGAGTTGATGAAATGCAACCATTCAAGGTTATGGGGAGCACAGATTATGCGCCAGGTAAAGGCCTTCCCTCAGTTCCTCCTAGTCAGATAGTTTTAGTCTCTGATCTGTGTGTGTTTAATAAATACAGAACTGGGCAGAAGAGGCAAAAGGTGGGTTTGAACAGTCTAAACTCTCCAATCAATGCAATCACCGGTAAGTCTTTAGAGTAAAACCAAGTTCGACTTTTGAGGGGGATTCGAGAAAGATCTAATCTGGTTGTGATTCCTTTGTATCATAAAGGTACAAAATATATGCAGAGGGTTACGCGTGGTCAGTATCTCTAAAGTATATCATGTCATGTGGTTCCATGACACTCATAATCTCACCGGAGTATGAAGATTTCTTCAGCAGAGGCCTTCTTCCCAAGGAAAACTACTGGCCTGTCTCTCCCACTGATCTATGTCGGTCCATCAAATTCGCTGTGGACTGGGGCAATGCCAACCCCTCTGATGTAATGTGTATTATTCTAACACTTCCTCATCCATTTATCGACTCATGTGTTCCTAAGGCGTTCTTCCTTTTTGACAGGCTGAAACAATAGGAAAAAGAGGACAGGGTTACATGGAAAGCATTAGCATGAACCGGGTGTATGACTACATGTTTCATCTCATCACAGAGTACTCAAAGCTTCAGAAGTTCAAACCGGTGAAGCCTCCTTCAGCTAAAGAGGTCTGTGAAGGAACATTGCTTTGCTTTGCAGAGCAAAAAGAGCGGGATCTACTTGAAAAATCAAGAGCTGTACCTTCTCTGGACCGACCATGTAAACTTCCAGATGCAGATAGGGATAGGCTTGAGAGGTGGATCCAACGGAAGAAGCAAACAATCGAAGATGTTAGAAACATGGAGATGACAAGAACAGACAGGGGCTCTAGATAATTTGAGTTTTCAGAAACATAAGTTTTGTTTGATCCTTTTTTTCCTCTGCATACGTGTGTTGATCATTATCAGCTGTAGCACGAGATGATACTTGATTTATAGAATAAAGAAACCATAACCTGTCATCTTCAAAAGTAACACAACAAGAGAAGTAAAATACAATTACTAATCCCTTGGTGTCTGAGGGATTCAAGTAACGTATTGTCCACTTTTGGTAACATCCTATTATTTAAAATCTCGATAGACCAAAACCTCAGAAATGAAAACTAGACCAGCTAGTTAGGCCAAAGATTTAGAAAGCAGAAGAGAGTGGAACAAATCTCACTCAGCTGCATTGTCATACTCATCATCATCGTCAACCACTTCATACTCGAAATCTTGGTCTCTGTTCTCCATGGTTTTCCCAAATGTGAATGCCTTGGTACCCATTGTTGTGAAGGGCATCAGCCCAAATGCACGGGCCGTCTTGATCTCTCTAGCAATCTTTCTTTGTGCCTTAGCACTGATGCCAGTCTGTGCAAGAGATAAATAAAAATAAAAATAAAAATGAAGATTCCATCATTAAGTGGATTGGCAAAAAACGTTATCACGTATCGTATAAACAAAAGTAAGATATAAAAAGGGAGAAGCATCCAAAATTTGACCTGCTTCCTCTTAACAAGGATCCCAGCTTCGGTGATGAACTGTGCAAGGAATCGAACATTCTGCCCAACAAAAAACAAAGTTCATATGTGTAAATACAAAAAAAAATAACAGAAGCTCCCAGATGTAAACTTTACATATGTAACCAAAACTAAACTCACCCTGAAATCAGCTTTCTTCAGAACTTCCTCGGTGGTTATCTCCGCCTTGTTGTTCTGTCTAGGTCTTTGCATCTG
The DNA here is from genome assembly GCF_000801105.2 of Raphanus sativus. NCBI lineage: Eukaryota > Viridiplantae > Streptophyta > Magnoliopsida > Brassicales > Brassicaceae > Raphanus > Raphanus sativus. The sequence goes on from NW_026617671.1 coordinate 4,819, forward strand.
CTTTCTATAACCTAAATCCTGTAATATTACACAACACGTTTAGTGTATGTCTGGTCCAAAACAAACAAGAAAAGACCATCACCCCCTCTAAACCCAAAGCACACACACACACACTATATACATGAGTCATGACTACACAATCAAAGTTAACATAGTTGCATACAAGAGTGGTAAGAGAAAGCATTATACCTTAGGGAAGTGATTAGCTCCCCAGCTGTTGACATCAGGCCTAAACGAGTAACCATCCTTCTTCACGCCTTCTTCGTCGTCGTCGATGTTGTAAATCAACGCAGCTTCCTTCAGTTTACCATCAACACCATCCGACGAAGGATCGAAGGTCTCGTCTCTGTTACTACCTCTCGAACCGTCTTTTCCGTACGATCTACCCAGCTCGCGCTTGTCTTTCTGCGCCTTGCTAAGATGCTGGTAGAACTCACCGCTTTTTCCATCGTTGCCACCACTGTTTCCGCCGAACATCCAATCGTCCAGCGAAGATCGATCTGCTCGGTTCGATTTTCGATTCGGTGGTTAAGCCTAAGGGGAAAAAAATGCGAGAGAAACAAAAAAAAATGGGTGGGAATGTAGGATGGTGGTTACCTTCGTTGGCATTAGCGGAGAAGCTTCTGGGCGCGAGAGGAAGCCATGGTTTACGGGAAGCGACGTCGTTGAGGGAACGAATCGCGAAACGGGCAGGTTTCATCTTCTTTCGATTTAGGGTTCAGTTCCTCCGATCTGAGGTTTTGGCAAAGAGGGGAGACTTGCCTGAGGGATGACGTGTGTGAGAGAGACGAGAAGATCAGATTTCAATTAAATGTGTTAATGGGCTAATAAGGCCAGGCCCATTGTTTACGTGGTTGCCGTCTGCTTAGACGACAAGATCTTGTATATTATATCCACAGACTAAATCAGATTTACATAGGTTAGAGGATTCATTTAAGTTCAAATATTTTACTATCGATCATACAAATTACTGAGATACATTTTGATGAAATTTTGCATACCAAATAATATTTAAATCGTTTTCTAACTTTAGAAAGTGAATTAGGATAAGTACGTATACATTTAACCCAAAAAAAACTTTTAAGATGACAGACGTGTCACATCAGACATGTATGTGATGATCTAAATGACGATGGTAGATGCCAGCGAAACCATGAGAATTAGATATCAATAGAGCAGGACTTTGCTCAACCACGTATATAATTCAGAGCTAGGCGTATGTTTTAAAAAAAAGATTACAAGGGAAGCTGATGACAGGATTATTCGAATAAACTTCCTAATCAATATCAAACGGATTCACTATTAAAAAAGTTGTGTGACATTTGTGTGTGTAATAAAGAAAAGAAAAGAGCACAAAACAAAAAGGGGTCTCACATCACTCCGTTCCTTTTGTGATCGCAAAGGGAAATAAAAGGAGTCGAAATCAAATACCTTTTGGTTGGTATCATCATCCAATATGGGAAGTGGTGAGTCGGGGGGATCGGTTGTGTTGAGAGTTCCTGCGTCCACTTGGTTGGTTCTTAGTTCTTACGCTTTCCTCTCTTTGGACTAATCTTCCAATTCACATGTGATTTCTTACACGTGGTGCCATATTAATGGCTAACTAAGTAAGGTCTTCCACTTATAAAGTGCCACGGTCTTAATAGGAAAAAAAGCAAAGGACCGTTGAGCGTATAGGGACCGTTGGTTCTTGCGCCAGATGTCGTTAGCTTCGCTTAAGGATTTTGATCATTGGAGTTCTACTACATATTGCATAAGTGTCCTTTTAATCTGGAACTTTGCGCAACAACCACTGGAACCAAATTTCTAAGCGATGTTTCTGGAGAATGAAAAGGACACCGCTCTATACAAGTGATTGTGCTTAATTTTCATTTCCTCATGCATATTCCATGTGTTTAATAAGTATATACAACTTATGAGTAGATTTATTATGGAATGAGGTATACTGATAATCTACTTGTCCACTTCCATCCATTTAACTTTAAATGAAGATTTTCAATAGTTAATATTATTTTCTCTCTCAAAATAAAATTGTGTTTCATTCTAACTGTACACTCAAAATAAATTTATATTCCACTTCAATAATTTCTCTCGTTATTTTCTCTTGAAAACATATTTCAGATATATTTTATTATTGATACTTATTATTTTCTAATAATATTTGTTATTCGAAGAATTTCAAATTTTATCCAAAAATAAATTTATTTTAACTATATCTTTATTAAATACATAAATTTAATTTCTAAAATAATATAAAGTTACTTATATATACTTATAATTGTATTAAGAAAATATTGAATCTTTTTTTACATACAGAATAAAACAATACAAAAATTTGAATAATCAATTTATAAATAAAAAGTGTAACATTAAAATGAGTTTGAGAATAGTATTTCTCAAAATTGAGAAAATAAATATATTTTATTAACTCATTTTTTCGTTAGAACGATGCATTAATGAAGAATGATTTTTCTCATTTTTAATGCTTTCTTTTATAGTAAAAGACTATAAGAGGTAACCTTTTTCTGTCAGAGGTAAATTTACAGCAAATTTTTATAAGAGTTCTAATTTTAGAGCAATATCTATATATTAAAAATATTAAATAAATAAGAAAAGTTTTTTTTTGAGAAAAATAAATAAGAAAAGTTGACAGTGAAATACATTGTTCTGCTTTAAAAACCTCATGAAAAAATGAGATACTGTTTAATATATGTCACTTTATAATTGGTTTGCTTTATCTTTTATTTAAAATTCAATCAGTAACTAAATCATATTAAAAAATCATTAGTATTAAATGAGTTAAATATACACGGGATGGGAAGATATTCTCACGATGGGAATGCTCTTCTGTACGAGTGGAAAAGGTTGCATACTACAAGTCTACAAGATATGTTCGGTGTTAAAAGCTAGCTAGAGTGAACATAAAGGAACGTAATATAGTAGTTGATTGTCGACGCTTTTGTGGCATGAGTCCAATATGTCATCTAGTTTTGAAAATTTTAAAATATCAAAATGATGTAGCCGGCTAATATTCATGCAGGTGCTCAATAATTGTTTCCCTTTGTTTGGTCTGAAAATATGTACGTATTGGCGTAGATGCACTGGTTAAAGGATCCTATGATGTCCATGAATCATGAGGAGGATATGAAGGAGGGAGTGAAGTAGGTCAAGAAATAACAACAGAAGCAAAGAGGGGAGGCAATATTAAGTAGTTTCAAGAAGAAATATCAATAAAGTTAGTATTACTTAGTTTTAACAAGAGTATATATATAAAGATGAAGACGTAAAAAATGCTGATGTTAATGTCGTAGAAAATGCTCCTTTTAACTTTACAGTAGAGGTAACAAAATATGGATGATCGAGTTATTAAAGATGCCTTTGCGATCGGGAATAGAAGATGTGCAAAGTAAAGTGAAACCAGATATCTTTATTGGATGTGGATGATGATGAATGACAATGACGCAAAAGAAGCATATAAAAGGTGGTGTTTGGGACCGTAATCAATTTATGCTTTTCTTCTTTATCTTATGACATTCACCTAATCTTTTTATAAAGTTAAGTCATTGTCTACCACTCCATACATGTTTATTTCCTTCTCTAATTAATTTGACTTTTTGTGTTAATCGCACTCATTTCTAATTGAATCATAAACCAATTACTGTACCAGTTCCTTGATATATCGGTTATCTCAATAGTTTAGTAAGCTGGTCACTACTATAGTTTGCTGTCGTTGTATTGTTAGTTTGTTAATTGGCATATGTCGGGGAACAAGAAATGAAAATTATGTATTAAATAAGAAAGAAAAATAGTTGGGGGAAAATAATTATAAAATCAATATTCGATGAAAAAGCAGTAGCATTATTTTTTGGTGGAACAAAGAATCAAATAATTAATAATGTTTTTCGTGGCCATCAAAATTAACAATAGATTGTCATGGAAATACATATACATATATTGCTGTTGTCCAAAAAACATAAAAATATATAGATATGGTTAGAGAATATAATAACATTTGTGATTTGAATTTGTGCTGGGACTAATCGAACCTTTTTGGCATGTAGAAGAAGATTTTTCAAACAAAAAGATTCTAAGGAGCACCACATAATATTTTCTAAAACTCGAAAATTCAGACAGTGAAGATATTGGAGGACCCCACGATCAATATACGACCAAACACAGTGACTTCCTTCTGCAAGACTAGCAATCTGAACATATCCATGCGCAAGATCTGATTATTGAACAAGGCTTAAAAGCAAACCAAATATATTTGTTTTTTAATAACCACTTTTAGGCTAAAAAGACTACAGGTTTTGACATAAATATCATTCCATGAAAATTCACGCCTGACTTTTGTTTAATAAATTTTATTTTTGCTGAAATCTTTGTTTGTCTTCTTTGGGTCTGTGATTATTGTTGGTTGGGAGAGACAGTAAGTGGGTTGGTTTGATTGGAGGAGGGACTCTTCTTGTGGTTGAATTTTCTATATTTTTTTTGGTTATCTCCGGCGATGCCTACGCCGGTTAACACGGCGAGAGAATGCTTAACGGAGGAAGCAGCTCGCGCCCTCGACGACGCAGTGGCCATCGCTCGTCGTCGGAGCCACGCGCAGACGACGTCTCTCCACGCCGTCTCAGCTCTCCTCGCGATGCCGTCCTCCCTCCTCCGCGAGGTCTGCGTCTCACGCGCCGCCCGGAGCACTCCCTACTCGTCGCGTCTCCAGTTCCGAGCACTTGAGCTCTGCGTCGGCGTCTCTCTCGACAGGCTCCCGTCGTCGTCGTCCAAGTCCTCGTCGGGAGAAGAAGATCCCCCGGCGGTGTCGAATTCCCTCATGGCGGCGATCAAGCGGTCTCAGGCGAACCAGCGGCGGCACCCGGAGGCGTACCACCTCCACCAGATGCACGGAGTGTGCCAGACGGCGACGGTTCTGAAGGTGGAGCTCAAGTACTTCGTGCTGTCGATTCTCGACGACCCGATCGTGAACCGGGTCTTCTGCGACGCCGGGTTTCGGAGCTCCGATATCAAGCTCGACGTGCTTCACCCTCCGGTGACGACTACGCGCTTCTCTCGCTGTCCGCCTCTCTTCCTCTGTAACCTCCCGAGCTCGGATCCGAACCGTGAGTTCCCGTTTGGTGGGAGCAGCAGCAGCGACGAGAACTCCAGGAGGATCGGACAAGTGCTGTGTCGGAAAGAGAGGAGGAGGAACCCTGTCCTTGTCGGAAACTGCGCTGACGAAGCTCTTAGAAACTTCACCGATGCGATCAACAGTGGGGGGAAGAATCTAGGGTTGTTTCTTCCTCCGGAGATCAAAGGGTTGAGCGTAATCAACATAGAGAGAGAGATTAGCGAAGTTGGATCGAGAGCCAACGAGGAGACTCTCGCGAAGCTTGATGAGTTAGTAAACGACTCGGAATCTAACGAGGTGATGCTTAATCTAGGTGAGCTTAAGGTGTTCTTGAACAGTGAAACTTCTTCTTCTGGTGGTGGTGATGATGCTTTGGCGAAGTTGGTATTGAAGCTCTCGGATTTGCTGAAACGTCAAAGCAAGAAGAAACTGTGGTTCATCGGATGCGCATCGAGCAACGAGACTTACACGAAGCTTCTTGATCGGTTCCCTAAGATCGATGAGGATTGGGACCTTCATGTTCTTCCCATCACATCCTCAAGACTTCCTAAATCAAGGTGTGCTTAAACATACTGTAGAAGTTAGTTTTATAAACCAACCTCTTGGACTTGAATACATAAATATATAATATATATTGATGTGAATAGTTTATTGTTAATTTGTTACACAATCTGAAATATTTTAACATATTCCACTATAAGTTCCTAATAAGTTTAGTACTAATCTGTTGGTTACAGTTTGATGGGATCCTTTGTTCCGTTTGGAGGTTTTTTTTCGTCTACATCAGATTACAGAGTACCGTTGAGTGGTGGTGGCCCAGTGAATCATCAGACGCTGCCTAGATGTCACCTTTGCAACGAGAAGTGTTTGCAAGAAGTGGCTGCCGTTGTCAAGGCCGGTTCGAGTGTCTCTGTGGCTGATCAATGTTCCGAGAAGTTACCTTCTTGGTTAAGAGCTGCTGAGACCGAGTTAGACAAGGGACCAACGAGCAGCGCTAAGGTGCGTTTTAATTCAAACTTCTTTTCCTTGTAAATGCAACTATCTTGAGAGAGAATTTGCTTTTTATTCAGTGCAGGCTGTAGTAGATAGCACAAACACAATAGCCTCTCAAACCACAGCTCTGCAGAAGAAATGGGACAGCATATGCCAAAGCATCCATCAAACTCCATCGTTTCCTAAGCTAGGTTTTCAGACCGTGAGTCCACCACCACAGTTACCAGTTCAGACCGAGAAGAGCGTGGGAAGACCAGATCCAAAACATAAGGAGGATCTCACGATATCGTCGGTAACTTTAAGTTCTCCTGTGAGCTCTGTTACTACAGATTTAGGATTGGGAGTAACCTATGCATCAAAAAGGCAAGAAACATATACACCAAGAGAGACTCTAAACTCTTCTTCACAACATAAACATCATAATGACTTCAAGTCTCTCAGAGAATCGCTCTCTGTTAAAGTCCCCTGGCAGACCGAAGCTGTGAACGCCATCAGCCGAATCATCTGCGAAAGAAGAAACCGCACCAACGGAATATGGCTGGCTCTTCTCGGACCTGATAGAGTTGGGAAGAAGAGAGCAGCGTTGGCTCTTTCCGAAATCTTGTTTAGAGACCAGGCTAACTGCATCAGTGTGGATTTTGGAGGGGAGCATTGTTATGTCGACGACAGATTTAGAGGCAAGACGGTAGTTGATTACATAACGGGGGAAGTATCGAGGAGACCACACTCTGTTGTGTTACTAGAAAACGTGGAGAAAGCTGAGTTCCCTGATCAGGTGAGATTGTCTGAAGGTGTGAGTACAGGGAAGCTGCGTGACTCGCACGGAAGAGTGATTAGTATGAAAAACGTAATCGTCCTTGCAACTTCTTCTGCGATCGTTAAGGAGAAAGTTGAGCCTGTGAAGTTTACGGAGGAAAGAGTTCTCAGCGCTAGAAGCTGGAGGCTACAGATTAAGTTGGCTGATGCTGCTAGAGCTGGGGTGAATAAAAGAAAACACGAGGGAGAAGAAACAGAGCTGCGTGCAGAGAAGGTGCAACGTTCGTATCTTGATCTGAACCTTCCTGTGGATGAGACAGAGACAGAGGAAGCAAAAGCTTGGTTCGACGGTTTCATCGAGCAACTAGACGAGAAGGTGACGTTCAAACAGGTTGATTTCGATGGGTTAGCCAAAAGCATTCGAGAGAAGATCGTTTCACATTTCGAGCTGTGTTTTGGAGCGGAAACGCAACTAGAGATTGATAACGAAGTGATGGTTCAGATTCTTGCGGCTTCTTGGTCATCATCAAGGGAGGAGGAAGAGAGGAACGTTGTTGATCAGTGGATAAGAACCGTTCTTGCTCGTAGCTTTGCTGAAGCGAGGCGAAAGTACGGTTCGAATCCAAGAGTAGCTGTGAAACTGGTTGCTTCTAGAGATTTATTAGCTGCTGGAGTAGAGTTGCCAGAGAAGGTGGATGTAATGTGAGGTGGTAAGAATTGATTTGTCATCAGAGAGGCTTTGGTTTTGAATTTTGGTGCTTGTAAATTAAAACAAAAAAAAGTATAATAGAGTTACTACTAGTAGTAACTAGAGGTTTATAAGTCTGTGTTAGGGGTTACCAATTTGCCACAAAACTTTTCTTTTGGCATTTTGAGTTTTATTAGAAAAAAAAAAATAATAATTTCTCCTCCATTACAAATGTCGTAGAAGTTATCAATTAAACAAAAGAACATTTCATTCAAAAGTCTTTCTACAAGAGAGAGAGAGAGCAATGTGGATCATCAGATACGGCTGATGTCACGGCCGAAGATGAAAGTGGTGAGCCAGTTAATAGCGACGTAGAAGCGGTTTCTCCAGCTGAGGACTCGAGTCAGATAAGCAGACCTCCATATGAACCAGCTCACAAACCCTGCCATTGATATCCCTTTTCCTTCCTGCACAAGTAAAAAAAACTTAGCCTATCTATATGTGTGTTTAGGGTTTTTTAAGTGAAAAGTGCATGTGATCTTTGTTATATATATATACCTTGCTCTCACGGAGATCAACGAGAGCTTTGTATCTCCCAATAGTTGCCATACTTCCCAAATGCTTGTACACAAACGGTTCTCCTAGTTCAGTTTCCTTTGCACTCCAGGCTCTTCCTCCTCCAGCTTTTCCCATCACATTCAGTAGATTCGCCAAGTACTTGCCTTCTCTCTCAGCCACCTTCATTGACCATAGACTTGGTTAAACCAAGGCACACGAGTTTTGAAAAAAAAGCAACATTAGTCAGACCTGTGCAAGAGCAGGAAGTGTTGACTTCCCTGTGCTCTCAAGATATCCACTACAGTCACCAATTGCAAACACGTCTTGTACTGAAGGTACACGCATCCACTCATCGATTCCAATCCTATATTGGGTAACAGAACCATCCAAGATTAGAAACAAAAGAGAAAAAAAAAACAGAACAAGCTTGTTGTGATAATATTGGAATTGTTACTAACCTTCCACCTGGATCTTTAGGAAGATCAAGAGACCGAACAAACGAAGATGGACCAACACCAGTTGACCAGACTAAAAGACCGTAAGGAACATCGGTTCCATCATCAAGGACCAGCTTCTGAGCCTTCACTTCTTTCACAATCCCACGCACAAGCTTCACTCCTGACTGAAGTTAACCAAAAAAAAAAACTCAAAATCTCACATTCTCAAAAAATCAAAAGCAAGTAAAAAAAAATGTAAATAATTAACCTTGTTTAACTGCTTGATTGCATACTGTCTTAGCCCATCGTCGAAAGAAGAAAGTATATCCCTCGCCTCGATCAAAGTAACACGAATGTCGTCTTTGACGTGAGAGTATCTCTCACGAACATCTTTCATGATGAAGTCACTCAGCTCGCCGCTAAACTCTACACCGGTCGGACCACCTCCCACCACAACGATATGCAACAGCCTCCTCTTCTCATCCTCACCTATCCCTGGAACTTCGGAGTTCATGAGGTTAAGCAGAAGCTTCCTGCGTATCTCCTGAGCGTGATGAACCTCACGGAGAAAGATGGCGTTTTCTGACACCCCGTTGATCCCAAACGTGGATGCTTCCGCACCGCAGGCTAGTACAAGTTTGTCGTAAGCGATCTTGAACTTCCATGGCTTCAACGTGCTTAACCCATCGGTTACTGTCTCACAATGCACCTGTACAAAACCGGTTAACACATTAACACAAAAACCGGTTTACACACGCTAACATCGAAACCACATACATTGCTTTGAGTGTGTAAACCGGTTTATACCGAGCAATTAACGATAAAGATTGTTCCCAAAATTACAGAGCAATTAGCGATAAGCACAAAACCCGGTTTATTCCGGTTTAGAAATTACCTCATGGTTTTCGGAATCGAGTCGGGAGCAATTAGCGAGGAAGTAATAAGAACCGGGTTCTCTTGAAATCGCCGGTTGGATACGTGAGATCGGTTCTGCGACGGACCGGAACTCAAGCGTACCGACGCAAGTAGAAGCCAAGAGAGGAGTGAAGACCATGTGGTTCCTCGGAGAGACGCAAACGACGTCGTAGATACTCGTGTCGATCCCTTTCATTAGACGGCAACCCGCCCAACCCGACCCGAGAACCAGCACTCTCGGCTTCTCTCCTTCTTTCGTCGGAGCCAGACCGTGGTAACGATGTTGTTGCTGCTGCTCCGACCCATTCACTACCTCCGTCGGTTGAACCGTCTCGCTACGTTGAAGAGCCGTGCAGAAGCGAGAGGAGAGAGTGTAGGAGGACTCGGAGTTTCTATACAAGTTTCCGACAGAGGAAGCTGTCGGAGAGATCCTGGCGAGGTTTTTGATCCAAAGCATGATTTTTTTATGTTTAGTGATGCAAGAAAGGTTATTTAAAGGAATAAACACAATGTTATTTGCCCTAAGTTGTTGGAGAATCGAACAACTCTTCTTCAACCAGCCGCCTCTGTGTCACTTGTATGGGTATGAGCACAAGACCTACGTGACAAATATGGAAATGACAGGTGGCGTTTCCTTATTTCTCTCCAAAATAAATGTAAATTTTTCGTATTTGGTAGCCTCAAAATATTTAAAACGTTTTTTAAGAAAACGTCAAAGGGTTTTATGTGTTTAACATTCTAAGGCTGCTGCTTCTATATATAAACGAAACTGTTACGACCATACACACGATCCCAAGTTGGGTAAAGATAAATTGTAAATAAATAAGCTCCATGGTTGTTAAATTCTATATATATAAAAAGAAAAGAAACGTCAGCATTCAAAAGAACTTGGAGCTAAAGAAACGACAATAAAAAAATGTGATTCACTCAGAGTACTGTGGGGCGCAAGAAAAGGACATTAGAATATTCGTTGACTGTGATTGGCCGTATCGTAAGAAGTGACGGATTCAGAGACCGCCACCGGCGGCCCAATACTCTAAGTCTTGCACAGTTTTGTGGCCTAATAGGCCCATTTATGTAGATGATTTTATTATTTAGAGATTCATGAAAGCCCAACCTATTTTCATGTTCATCTTGACTTAGGCCGATATACAGTAGAACCTCTATAAATTAATAATGTTGGGACTTTAAAATTTTATTAATTTATTAAGATATTTAATTTACAAAATTTCCATTTTTAGATTTTTTTTCCTATTTTGTTTATAAAATAAGAAAATATTTAATTTTCCATATATACATTATTTAAATTTTCTAAATTTGATTTTCATATTATTTTATTATTCTTTTTTTATATATTTTGGTGTATATTTTTATGTTTCATATAATTGTTATGTGATATTTTGATATAATTTTACTAAATATTAACAAAATAATTGAAATATTAAGAAAATAGATGTATTTTTATTGTAAATATAAAACCAAAAATATAATGTTTATTTTGTACTTATATAAAAATATATATTGTTTATTATTAATTTATGATTTTAATGGGACTATATATTTACATATGAATTTTAAAAATATTATTATCTTTATTATTTTATCGATTATATATCATGTTTTACACCGGCCCAAATTGGGACCGGCGAAATTTATTAATTTATAGAAATTATTAAATTTA
>NW_026617672.1:0-15964 GCF_000801105.2 Raphanus sativus
CTTCTCCTTCCTACTCCTTAACCTTCTTCCTTCAGTTCCCTCTGATGTAGGTGTAGTGTCTGAAGGGTTACCAGTAATCTCTGTACGGTTAGCTTGTGGTTTCGGTGTGGGTCTGAGTGCATTGATTCGGTTGCTGTCTATCGATGGTAGTTGCACTCGGTATGTTGATAGTGCTCAAATTACCCAGTAGAGCTTACTCTCTCAAATAAGAGGTACAACTGTAGTACTTAGGGATCGAATCACGAGGAGCTAGGGAACCAATTAAATAAAATCTACTAATCAATCCTAGGCAAGGTTGGTTTATATGATATAATATGAAAATAACAATTCCTAAAATGAGCAAGGTAGTTGCTTTAACTAACAATATGATGGGTTGTTTAAATGTGATAAAGAGTGCTAGAAATAGGGTTTCTATTCAGGAATGGAGATTATAATCTCTATAAATGCTTTAACAAGTTGTTTGCATGATACTATAGATCTCAGCCGCTTAACATATGTGATGAATCACTGGTTAAAATATCTAGATCTCTGGCCACACCTTTCGCATGATGACACATAAAAAGAGTCGGTCGATTGTCAAAAAAAAAAAAAAAAAGAGTCGGTCGATATCCTTTTGAGATATCGAGCGATACACCTTTCGCGGCGCCGATCGATTCACCTGTCGGGATATCGATCGACAGCTTCTAGATCTGCCTAGGCGCGAACCGAATATGACCACAAGGTCTCAAGGAGGAACTGTCGTTCTTCTCAACGGGAAACAGGCATCGCTCAAATGGATAATTCAAGATAATCTAAGATCCTAGTGATCTATGTTCTAGTTAGCTAATCTAAAACAAGCATAGGGTACAATCCATTTGATGAGTATCACAACTTAGCAATTATAGTTTGGGGCTAATCCCACAAACCTATTTAAACCCTAGATCTAAAAAGTAGACTACTCAGACATAGCTAAGCAATTCATAACAATAGATAGATGAAATAATTGCATAGATAGAATAAAGTAAAAATACAAAAGGAGATGAGAAATCTCTCCAATCTCTCTCAAACAAATAAAACTCTAGTCTCTCTCTCACACTCTCTGCTTTGAGGGTTGTTAAAAGCTTCAAGCTTCAAGATTTCAAAACTTGCCGTCAAAAACACTTAGCAGGAGTATTTAAGCATTTCCATTAGGTTAAAAACTCGTCAGGGGCAATCTTGTAATTTGGTGAAGTCTTGGTGAAGTAGTCGGCTAAACCATTTCGTCCTCGATATCGATCGACAACACTAAATGTGTATCGATCGATTATAATCTTCTAGTACGCGGATCTTCTCAGCTACATCGATCGACAACTCAAGATGAGTATCGATCGATTATAATCGCAATGTTGACTTCCGACTTAGTCTTGAATGGTCAACTCCTGTGTATCATCTCTTGCACTCCAAAATGCTCCAAAAATATCACTTTCTCACAAAATGCTCCTGAACCTGAAAACATACCTAACAGGCTAGAAAACAGATTAAATATATAATAAAATACTAGTATACCATGGTCAAAAACGGGTAAAATCCATGGTATATCAACTCCCCCAGACTTACTCCTTTGCTTGTCCTCAAGCAAAAACAGTAGTCTTTGGAAAAGGTTTGGAAATAGCAGGAACTCAAGGATTCAATATATTGAAGTCATCACTCTATGGGTTTGCAATCCATGTCTAAACATCCTAATCACAGAAGTTCATCATGCCTTATCCTAGCTTAGCAACTAAACTCATCTAGTCAACAACTTAGCAATTCTCATCTGACATTCCCCTCTACTAACCTCATTTCTTAACATAAAATAAAAGTGCAGGTTTACCTTGGGAGTATCGATCAAAGGACACATGGATTCAACTCAAACAAGTATCTGAACACACAGGTAGTCTTCTCTAATCCCTTTCTCCCCTCTTCTCTCTTCACTGAATCTCTTATTAGTTTCAATTTCAACAGGTTTCGATGCCACATAGGTCATCTAGTCCATCTCATTGACATTTGCATTGTAACTCATACATTTTTGACAAAGTGTAGCGAATAATGGGGTCGCAGGAATCACTCCTACCCCTCGTTTCCACAATGTGTGATCATTCTTGAGATTTAGAATACTGGGGTCGCAGGAGACACTCCTACCCCTCTGCCTCTCAAGAAATCATTTCAATCTTTTATAACATAAACTTAGATCTCGAGATGCTGAAGAGAGAGAAGGAAGGGAACCAGAAACACACAGACTTTTTACCTTCCAGACTTGTAGGAGGATTCCGATCCAGTGATTTCCAAGCCCCAAGACAAGCAAATAAGTCAATATTAGTGTTGGAGGTCAGCTTTGGTTCCTTCAAACAATCTTAGCTAGTGAATATAGATGGCAAGTTGATCCACTTTAGCATCTTTAGTACTATCTGCAATCAGTAATCTAGAATGGTGCTAAAGAGTGGTCAGACGATCAAATATAAATCCATATCAATGTTCCTATAATACTTATGCGAAAAATAATTTTGAAAAACAATTTAAATAAAAACCAAAATAAAAACACATATTAGTAAACTCCCCCCCCAGACTTAAATTACACTGTCCCAGTGTAACACAGCCGGTGGCGAGGTAAATAAATAAAACCTAATTAATAAATATAACAAGTTAGAATGAATAAACCTGATCGACAAGATGTCGATCGATTCGTAGTGGTATACGTCGATCGTTAGAAATGGTCGTGTGGTGTCGAGCGATATGAATGATGAATGTCGGTCGATGGAATTATCATTCTACTTGGATCTAAAAAAAACTGCAAAATAAATCCGAAAAAATAAAAGCAAAAATGAAAAATAAAAATAAAATAAAGAAAAAGAAAACCTAATAGTGGGTTGCCTCCCACTCAGCGCTTGGTTATAGTCATTTAGCTTGACTGTGGTAGGTGAGTGACTCATGGGGTGCAGAAACTGCTGATTACCGGACAACAATCATCAATCTTGTGTCTCCTACTATTGAACCATGTGGCGACGAAGCTTCTTGTGGCATCATCCGCTTGTAGTTGTTTCTTATCTATCTGGAGGACTGTATCTTGAAGTTTCCTCACAGAATTCTCGATGTATTCGATTTTGTCAACTTTCCTGTCGATGGTCTGGTAGGTATGTACGGACAATAATTTCAGCTCACTCTGTAATGCATCGATCCTGTCCAGAATAAACTGATCTCGGTCTGCTAAAGACTCGGTGTCGATCGATGCTACGAGATGCGCGTCGGTCATTTCGCTGAGGGGTCTGTCGGTCGACTCGGAATCCACTGTGTCGAGCGACTGTGAGCATTGTCCTTGGTACTGCAGAGCACGTATATTGCCCTTCATATGGCGAGTAGTTCTGCAGAGGCTGTTAACTCTTTCGTTAACAGTGTAGTCAATGGTATCACAGGTCCCGTTGAGTCTCCTCTCCATAGCATCCATAGCCTCGTACAGCTCATGTTTAAGTTCATCAACTTCTGCTGTAGTGCCTGCTCTTCTCGCTGGTGGTGGCTCGGTGTCGATCGATGTTGGTCGAGGCCTGTCGATCGATGCTTCGTTGTTGTCACGAAGATCAATATAAGCTTTAACTATGCTCATATCTCTTTCTAGCTTGTCCAGCTGTCGTGAAAGTGTATCCAGGTATCGCATGATAGGTGAACTTAAAAGATCATGCTTCTCTTCGTACGATTTCATCCTATCTTCCAGTTCTGCGAACCTCGTGTCGATCGACGATGAAGAATGTGTGTCGATCGATGGAAAAGTAGCATTCTGAGCTTGGTCATTCTGGCGAATTGTGTCCAACTCTTTCTGTAGAAGATCTATCCTCTTGCTTAACCATTCGACATTGTTGTTGAGAGGGCTGTAGACGTCTCCAATCCGTGTATTGATGTAGGCAACCTCCCATTCATCTTTCTTAGGTGATGAACAGTCTGGTCGGTCCATGGGTGTAGTCTTGCCGATGTCGACCGATGGTATAGGTACTCTGTCGGTCGATACTGGTGGCGTAGCCTCTTTCTCAAGCATGGTCAATATGTTTCCAAGCTCCACTCTTATCTCAGCCATATCATTCTGGAAGTCCTTGTAACTGACATCCAAAGGCTGGAAAGTGTCTTCCACCAATGTGTGCATGTTTGCCTCAAGGTGCGCCTGAGCTCTCCATACATCAGTCACCATATCATCCACCTCCTCTCTACTGTAGGGCACTGGTGGTGGTGTGTATGCATGGTAAGGGCGTGTGTGTATTGGAAGACGCAAACAACCTCTGTGAAAAAGGGATGCTCTATCCAAAAGTCTCTTTACTTGCTCCTTGGTAACATGGATGATCGCACCATCAACTCCTCTAGCATAGCCAAACTCGTCTCTGTAGACACCATATTCATCCTTAGCCTCCCACTTGAATCTCCTTGATCCATCAGTATTGAAGGCACGTCGTCCAAACTCCAATCATCTGTCGGGCGATCTGACTCTTGGTCTGTCGATCGATCCGGGATATCCGCCATCGATCGATGGTGTTGAAACGATGTCGATCGATGGTGTTCGTCGAGGTTGACCGAAGTGTTGAGGAACTGTATCCTCCCTTGTGTTGGTGTTGTGGTTGTCCTGGACGTGATTTAGGATGTCTGGATGGCTACGTTGCTGTGTGAACAGGTTCTCTGGTCCATTAGCAACTTGGAGGATGTCTGCTATGTCTTCTCTGGTTATGTGCAGGACTCTTCCATCCATAGCTCTTGCATAGCCATCTGTGTCCCTGAAAATTCCAAATTCATCAGGTGTTAGTGAAACGTTCCTGATATCGTAAGGTTCATGAGATCTCGGTTGAGCTCTGTTGAAGGTGTCGATCGAAGGGTGTGTGGTGGTGGCGATCGACGGTGCACGTCTAGCTGCACGGTTGGATCGATTGAACATGTTGTTGCAGTCTTCCATTGATGAATCTCTGAATGCTGGAAGCTGCTGGGTAGAAGGTGAAAAGTTTTGAATTTTCGTGGCTTGAGTTGTCAACCTTTTATACCCATGTGTTGCCCTAATCGGTGAAAATCCGATTTTGTTCTTTAAGTCGTCTGGGTTAATATCGATCGATATTATACTGGCAATGTCGATCGATGGACGATGTCGTTTTGCTGGATGAAGTAGATAATCGATCGATGGTGGGCGGTTGATGTCGATCGATTGTGGGAATCGAATTGCAAATATGTCATTCTCCAAGTAATTTTCCCAAGTTCTCTCTTCCCAATAGTCTGCATCATGTTCTTCACTGTGGTCTCCACTGTGGGAAGAGGTGGCTATGTCTACTGCAAAACTCTCATGAAATCCGCTATCTGCCCAACTCCTTACTGAGTAATCATCTTCCTTTCGGTTGGGTGAGATGGCGAAATTCGGGTAGCAATGATCTGGTAGATCGAGTTTATCATCTGGTGGGTCTCTGTCGATCGATGCTCCATAGTTGTTGTCGATCTCCTCTGACTTGTAAGTGTCGATCGATGACTTTAAAGTACTGTCGATCGATCCCGAGTACTCTGTCTCGTACTCGACTTCACAATGACAAGCTGCGATGATACCAGTATCATCTTCCTTTACCACTGATTTGGCTGGTGGTTTGCCAAGCTTGACAGGGTCGTAGTGGATCTCTGGATCTATCATAGTCCAGCACATCCTGTTGGTGTTCATGTCACATATGGCTCCTACTGTAGCCATAAATGCTCTTCCAAGTAAGAGGGAAGAGTTCCAATTTAGCTTGATGTCTAGGACATGAAAATCCACAGGGACGATAGCATCACTAATATGTACCTCCAGGTCTTTGATGAAGCCTCCAGAGTTTCTCTGAGAGTAATCCACGAAAGTAAAGATCTCTGGTGAAGACTCTACTTGCAGGCCCAGATGGTCTGCCATGACCTGTGGTAAGATGCTGACTGATGAACCAGTGTCACATAGTGCATGAGGAAATTCAATACCTTGTATCACACAGGGTATTACAAACTTCCCAGGATCACTCTTCTTTGGCAAAGTAATCATTTTCCTCATATCTTCTCTGACATTGTCAAACCTTCTCCTAATGTCAGTTTCAGTCTCCCTTGTTTCTCTGAAGAACATCCACAATCTCTTTGTGAAATAAACCTCCTCAAAAGGTTTCTCTGGTGGGATTCCGATAACTCTCTTAGTGAAAACATCAATCTCCTTTTTATTAGCTTCCTCTTAAGGTTCTTAGGAATCTTCTCCTTCCTATTCCTTAACCTTCTTCCTTCAGTTCCCTCTGATGTAGGTGTAGTGTCTGAAGGGTTACCAGTGATTCCGGTAGGGTTAGCTTGTGGTTTCGGTGTGGGTCTGAGTGCATTGATTTGTTTGCTGTCTATCGATGGTAGTCGCACTCGGTGATATATGGTGTTTTATACATCATTGTATATATGTTTTCTAATTGGTTTTCAAGTCTTTATCGAGTCTTTCTAGTCCTTTTCGAGTCATTACAGGTCTGGAGTTGCACTGGATGGGAGATGGACCTGCTGGAACAAAAGAAGCAGAAAACAGTGCAGTTTGGTGATTTTCACGCAGAACAGTCTGATGACTGTTCCCGATCAAGCGGAACAAGCAGACGGAGTGATCCCGTGGTTGTTCCGGACGAATAAGGAAAATACAACATCTCGGGATTTGCCCTAATTATCCTATTTTTCTCTCCCAGCCGCCTGTGGCTTTGATATAACTTCTTTTTCTATTTTTCTACATCATTCTACGCTATTCTAGACACAAGAAACCATTGGAGACTTTTAGATTATTGGATTTTGCTTATTGTAAAGGGAGAAGGCTCCATCTCTCTCTCCATAGAGAAGATTACCCTGAACCCTCTTTCTATCTCTTTTATTAACATGCAGTATTATTCAGATTTGATCTCTGTGTTTTCTCTTGTTATGATTGAGTAGTCGGCTAGCTTGTCTAGGGTTCTAGGGTGTTGATTTCGTGAGCTGAACATAGATAAGTGAATCACTCGATTGTCTTCATTCATAACCATTCTTACTGCTTGCATTAAACTGGCCGCTTAATGTTAGATCATAGGTTTAATCTGATCATCAAAAGTGCTTAGGTTGCTAGATCTGTTTTGAATGAGCATTGCATCCCTAATCAGCGAAAGTAGATATTAGGGTGTTCTGTGAACCTATCGGACTTGATCTCTATTGCTTGTTGTCGCTTCTCACCTCAACGACAGTTAGACGGTGAGATCGATCAGCATAGGGAGCAGTACCACGACAGTGGACTGTTCTACTTGAGTGATCCGAGTTCTAGACTGTTCTTATTAGCACTTGAATAATTGTTTAGCTCACAAGTATTGACACCCGATGAAGTAACCCTAGGCTGGCTTCTCTTTAAATTGAATTCTCATTTATATCATTTACTTGCTTTGCACGTTACCATCAATTCAAAACCCCATTATTGTTTTAGCTAGATATTGATCCCATAGAAATAAAGTGTAATAGTTGGTCTCTGTGGATTCGATCCTAAAGTGCTACATCGACATACCATTCGATTGTGGTAGTGTGCACATTAGGTTAATTGGTGTGCGTGAACACGAATATCAATTTGGCGCCGTTGCCGGGGACCATCTTTTTACCTTTATTTTTCGGTTATTTATTTAGTCTAAGACCTCTAACTTGCTCTTTTCTCTTTGTTGCAGGAGATCGCAAGGTTTAGAAAATCAGAACAGACAACAGCCAAGGCCTACTGACACCACCATGGGTGATCACGGTCATCAGGATGATCTCGCTGCAGCAATGCAACTGATGCAACAGCAGATGCTTCAGATGCAGCAGACCATCCAAGCTCAGCAAGCAGCTGCAGAACAATCTGCTCAACAGGCTGCTCTCGCGCGGCAAGAACAAGCAGCGCATACTGTTCCAATCGGGGAGAGAAACCTTCCGCGGAACATTCCTACTACGCGCTCTGCCATTGTTCCTCCACTCTGCACCAGGCAGGACTTCGAGATCAAGCCTGCTCTGATTGATCTGGTGCAGCGAAAAGTGTTCTCTGGTCTCTCTGCAGAAATTCCAATGGAGCATATTGAGAATTTCGAAAAAGTCTGCAGTTTCACTCGTGCGAATGGTGTGCCACCAGACTACATCAAGTGCATGCTATTCCCATTCTCTCTTGATGGAAAAGCTGCACGGTGGTTGAACTCTCTCCCTACCGGCTCTCTCACTTCGTGGGAACAGGTCCGATCAGCGTTCCTCAACCATTTCTACTCTAAGGCGAGAACAGCTACATTGAGGAACAAGATCACCTCATTCAGACAGCTCCATGATGAGCCTTTTTGTGACGCATGGGAGCGCTTCAATGACTACCAGAGAGAATGCCCTCACCATGGATTTGATGATGATTACCTCCTGGGCATTTTCTATGATGGGGTGGACTGGAAATACCAAGGTGCTCTAAACTCTTCGAGCAATGGAGATTTCATGACTCAGACCACTGATGGAGCGCTTAAGCTGATTGAGAACATGGCAGCTAGCTCAGCCAATGAGAATCAGGAGAGCAACCGCTCCAAGAAAGGGAACAGTGTACACACCCAGAAAATTGATGAGCTAACAGCTAAGGTCGATCAGCTACTGCAGAACAACCAGGCACAAGGATCTGGGTATCAGAACACCATCCCGCAGAACAATCAGCAAGTAGTTCCAGCCGCGAGTGCTCCGACTGCAGGGAACAGTCCGCCAGATGATCTGAAAAATCTGAACATTATGATGCAGCAGATGCTCCAGAGCCAGCAACTTCAGGTCAAGGCACTGAATCAGGTTACCACAGACATCAACACCAGGATGGACAGCATGTTCACCGAGCTGAATTCAAAATATGATACTGTGAGCAACCACATAAAGAAGATTGATGTTCAGCTTGCTCAAACTGCTGAAACTGTTAAAAGACAGCAAGAGATCATTCGTGGAAAGAGTGTGATGAATTCTAGGGTTGAGCACTGTAATGCAACCGAGCAGAGAAGTGAGAAATCTGAGGAAAAACAAGTGGAACAACTGTTCGCTGAGACTGTTCTGGGCGCAGAACAGAGAACAGAGCAGTCTGCTAGCTCTAGAGTGACTGCTCCCACGACTGCTCCCGCGACTGCTCCCGCGACTGCTCCCGCTCCCGATGGATCTACTGATATTCCACCAGTGCGAGTCTATGTTCCTAAGGTTCCCTATCCGATTCCACCTAGACACATGAAGGTGTTGCCTAAGGTTGATGACCCTGGAAAGTTTGCTTTTCCATGTTCCATTGCTGGAGTAGAATTTGAGGAAGCTCTTTGTGACTCCGGATCTTGTGTGAATCTTGTCTCAAAGGCGATTGTAGACAAGTTGGGCATTACTGATGTTGAGCCTTCTCAGGTGACTCTGACTTTTGCAAACTCTTCCAGAGCAGTTCCTTATGGCACCATTCGCAACCTTCCTGTCCAAGTTGGGGACTGTGTTCTCCATACTGAATTTCAGGTTGTTGAGATGAACAAGGATCATGAGATGCCTTTGATCTTAGGAAGGACATTTATGGCTACAGTGGGAGCAATCGTTGATATGCCTAATAAGAGAGTCTCCTTCTCCCACATCAACAAGAATGTCTTCTATCAGGCTGTTCCCACCAGATTTCAGAAACTACACGCCTCTTGCATCTCAGTGTTCTGTGGAGAAAAGCTGAAGGTTGTTCCAAGGAAGGAGCTTGGTAAAAACAGTGAGTTCAAGGAAGTTCTGAATGGAGATCCTCACAATGATACCAAGAAACTCAGTGGGAATGCAAGGGTGAAAGAGAAAGTCCAGAAGAAAAGGGTCAAAGGAGATCCTACTATGACTTTGACACCTCACTGGTGTGATGAGAAATTCATTGAGTATGAGGTAAAGTGCAAGGGTACCTCTAAACCTTTCTCTAAAGTCAGAGTTATTCTCACTGATGAGCTGAAAGAGAAAGGAGAAGCTGCTGTGAAAGGGTTGTTGAGCAGAGTTTTGAAGCTGAACATGTCTGATTGTGGAGCTTGTTTTGGAACAAGCCCTCATGCTCAACCCGACTGATCCCTGTCACCAAGTCAAGCTAGTGACTTTAACCAAGCGCTTGGTGGGAGGCAACCCACTGGTAAGTGTAAATATAACTTGGTTTTTGTTTGCTTATTTTCGTTTTAGTTTATTGAGTTTCAGGTCAAAAAGCAGAAAAATTCGAGATACTTCGAAAAATTCTGGGTTGCAGAAACGGAGCTCCCTGTTCTGCAGGAGCCAAGAACAACCGCCCAGGTGAAAATCTGGCGACAGAACACCCAGAATTTTTCGGAGCACCCGCTCCAGGTAAGTATCTCGACCAAAAAAAAATTGTAAATTCTTGTTTTCACCTTCTCTCTGATTTATTTTCACACCGAGACGTTGTGAAGTAAGTCTGGGGGAGGGTCTTCGTCGTTTACTAACTCGTTTCTTTCTTTTGTTTATCTTTTGAGTCAGTCTGAGTCAGTTTTTAGGATCGAGTCAGTCAAAGTTTTGTGGGAATTAGGACCTTATTCTGTGTTGATCACTAACCACCTCGTGCTTTAGTTGTCTTATTCAGTGACCTTAGCAGTGGCGAAAGACACACATGTGGACCTGGAACACCCTGACATATCTCACTTGATTCTCCAGAAGTTCTCAGCCGATCAGGTTACACTGGGTAGACTTAACTCCACCTAACTTGAACCTAATCTTGACTGAAATTCTTCTTGTTATGGGCACTAGATCAGGGAAACGAGAACTACACTCAGGACTTCTTATTCTTTCTATCCATCTTGTTGTTCCTGAGTGGCTAGCTCATCTTTAGCTAGTTCCCACCCTGAACCTTAGCCTTTATTCCACCTTCATGCATTTGTTTTTCAGTGTTATATGTGCAGATATGTGCAAAAAGGTCGGAGAGGAAAGGATCGACGCAGCCTCTTACTCGTTACTGCTGCGCAGATTCAGTCAAAAGGAGAACAAGCAGATTAAGGGAGCAACCGCTCCATAACCAATGAGCTGTGCAAGAACATGGGTGGAGAACCAGAATGATTTGAACCAGAAAACCACCAGTGGCATCCTTGACATCACATGTTACCTCCTTCTTCGTCACCTCACCATCTTTTTAAAAAAAAAAAAAAAAAAAAAAAAAAAAAAAAAAAAAAATCTATTTTATTTAGCATATGGTGATGGAGAAGGAGAAGAATTCAGGATACATGAGCCATTGGGAAGGTCGAGCAGAAGAGTAGGTATCAATATGAAGGGATGAGGAGCAGACAGATGAGCGGAGCAGTCTGATGATTGTTCCCGAACGAAAAGAACAGTCGCTCCTGAGATAGCAAAACGAGTAAGGGGCTGTGGACATCAATGGAGCCGTCCTCTCACGACTATTTTGCGCGATATCCTGCATCCACTACGAAAAGTTGGTAGCCCCTAAACACTCTTTAGCTCCACCATAAAATTAGCCTGTTCCACACCTAGCCCGTCTACCCTGAATAGTGCCTGTGATGAGAAGCTCACGCTGCTCTTAAATGAATGTAGGGAGTTCTGTCTCGATAGTGTTGCTTTTTCAGGTTTGAGATGTAGAGTATGGAGCCGATTTTCGAACAGCAGTCAGTGGGGTTCTGGTAAGGGTGTGTTGTCCTAGTTTACTGCTTGTATGGTTCAGAGATTCGTGGTTAAGGTATGGTTGCTGAGAATAGGAGAGTTCCCACACTTTCAAACCTTTCTCCCTGTTCTTGATACTTGGTCTTGTTCGAGGACAAACAAGGATCTAAGTCTGGGGGAATTGATATATGGTGTTTTATACATCATTGTATATATGTTTTCTAATTGGTTTTCAAGTCTTTATCGAGTCTTTCTAGTCCTTTTCGAGTCATTACAGGTCTGGAGTTGCACTGGATGGGAGATGGACCTGCTGGAACAAAAGAAGCAGAAAACAGTGCAGTTTGGTGATTTTCACGCAGAACAGTCTGATGACTGTTCCCGATCAAGCGGAACAAGCAGACGGAGTGATCCCGCGGTTGTTCCCGACGAATAAGGAAAATACAACATCTCGGGATTTGCCCTAATTATCCTCTTTTTCTCTCTGGCCGCCTGTGGCTTTGATATAACTTCTTTTTCTATTTTTCTACATCATTCTACGCTATTCTAGACACAAGAAACCATTGGAGACTTTTAGATTATTGGATTTGCTTATTGTAAAGGGAGAAGGCTCCATCTCTCTCTCCATAGAGAAGATTACCTGAACCCTCTTTCTATCTCTTTTATTAACATGCAGTATTATTCAGATTTGATCTCTGTGTTTTCTCTTGTTATGGCTGAGTAGTCGGCTAGCTTGTCTAGGGTTCTAGGGTGTTGATTTCGTGAGCTGAACATAGATAAGTGAATCACTCGATTGTCTTCATTCATAACCATTCTTACTGCTTGCATTAAACTGGCCGCTTAATGTTAGATCATAGGTTTAATCTGATCATCAAAAGTGCTTAGGTTGCTAGATCTGTTTTGAATGAGCATTGCATCCCTAATCAGCGAAAGTAGATATTAGGGTGTTCTGTGAACCTATCGGACTTGATCTCTATTGCTTGTTGTCGCTTCTCACCTCAACGACAGTTAGACGGTGAGATCGATCAGCATAGGGAGCAGTACCACGACAGTGGACTGTTCTACTTGAGTGATCCGAGTTCTAGACTGTTCTTATTAGCACTTGAATAATTGTTTAGCTCACAAGTATTACACCCCGATGAAGTAACCCTAGGCTGGCTTCTCTTTAATCTGAATTCACATTTACTTTATTTTATTTGCTGCTTGTTACAAAACTCAAAACCCCCATATTGTTTTAGCTTAATATTGATCCCATAAAGATAAAGTGTAATAGTTGGTCTCTGTGGATTCGATCCTAAAGTGCTACATCGACATACCATTCGATTGTGGTAGTGTGCACATTAGGTTAATTGGTGTGCGTGAACACGAATACCAATATTGCCATTCTCTAAAGTCAGAGTTATTCTCACTGATGAGCTGAAAGAGAAAGGAGAAGCTGCTGTGAAAGGGTTGTTGAGCAGAGTTTTGAAGCTGAACATGTCAGATTGTGGAGCTTGTTTTGGAACAAGCCCTCATGCTCAACCCGACTGATCCCTGTCACCAAGTCAAGCTAGTGACTTTAACCAAGCGCTTGGTGGGAGGCAACCCACTGGTAAGTGTAAATATAACTTGGTTTTGTTTTTGTTTGCTTATTTTCGTTTTAGTTTATTGAGTTTCAGGTCAAAAAGCAGAAAAATTCGAGATACTTCGAAAAATTCTGGGTTGCAGAAACGGAGCTCCCTGTTCTGCAGGAGCCAAGAACAACCGTCCAGGTGAAAATCTGGCGACAGAACACCCAGAATTTTTCGGAGCACCCGCTCCAGGTAAGTATCTCGACCAAAAAAATTGTAAATTCTTGTTTTCACCTTCTCTCTGATTTATTTTCACACCGAGACGTTGTGAAGTAAGTACGGGGGAGGGTCTTCGTCGTTTACTAACTCATTTCTTTCTTTTGTTTATCTTTTGAGTCAGCATGAGTCAGTTTTTAGGATCGAGTCAGTCAAAGTTTTGTGGGAATTAGTACCTTATTCTGTGTTGATCACTAACCACCTCGTGCTTTAGTTGTCTTATTCAGTGACCTTAGCAGTGGCGAAAGACACACATATGGACCCGGAACACCCTGACATATCTCACTTGATTCTCCAGAAGTTCTCAGCCGATCAGGTTATACTAGGTAGACTTAACTCCAAATAACTTGAACCTAATCTGGACTGAAATTCTTCTTGTTATGGGCACTAGATCAGGGAAACGAGAACTACACTCAGGACTTCTTATTCTTTCTATCCATCTTGTTGTTCCTGAGTGGCTAGCTCATCTTTAGCTAGTTCCCACCCTGAACCTTAGCCTTTATTCCACCTTCATGCATTTGTTTTTCAGTGTTATATGTGCAGATATGTGCAAAAAGGTCGAAGAAGAAAGGATCGACGCAGCCTCTTACTCGTTACTGCTGCGCAGATTCAGCCAGAAGGAGAACAAGCAGATTAATGGAGCAACCACTCCATAACCAATGAGCTGTTCAAGAACATGGGTGGAGAACCAGAATGATTTGAATCAAAACCACCAGTGGCATCCTTGACATCACATGTTACCTCCTTCTTCGTCACCTCACCATCTCTTTTTGTACTTGTTAAAAAAAAAAAAAAAAAAAAAAAAAAAAAAAAAAAAAAAAGATCTATCTTTCATTTTATTTAGCATATGGTGATGGAGAAGGAGAAGAATTCAGGATACATGAGCCATTGGGAAGGTCGAGCAGAAGAGTAGGTATCAATATGAAGGGATGAGGAGCAGACAGATGAGCGGAGTAGTCTGATGATTGTTCCCGAACGAGAAGAACAATCGCTCCTGAGATAGCAAAACGAGTAAGGGGCTGTGGACATCAATGGAGCCGTCCTCTCACGACTATTTTGCGCGATATCCCGCATCCACTACGAAAAGTTGGTAGCCCCTAAACACTCTTTAGCTCCACCATAAAATTAGCCTGTTCCACACCTAGCCCGTCTACCCTGAATAGTGCCTGTGATGAGAAGCTCACGCTGCTCTTAAATGAATGTAGGGAGTTCTGTCTCGATAGTGTTTCTTTTTCAGGTTTGAGATGTAGAGTATGGAGCCGATTTTCGAACAGCAGTCAGTGGGGTTCTGGTAAGGGTGTGTTGTCCTAGTTTACTGCTTGTATGGTTTAGAGATTCGTGGTTAAGGTATGGTTGCTGAGAATAGGAGAGTTCCCACACTTTCAAACCTTTATCCTTGTTCTTGATACTTGGCCTTGTTCGAGGACAAACAAGGATCTAAGTCTGGGGGAATTGATATATGGTGTTTTATACATCATTGTATATATGTTTTCTAATTGGTTTTCAAGTCTTTATCGAGTCTTTCTAGTCCTTTTCGAGTCATTACAGGTCTGGAGTTGCACTGGATGGGAGATGGACCTGCTGGAACAAAAGAAGCAGAAAACAGTGCAGTTTGGTGATTTTCACGCAGAACAGTCTGATGACTGTTCCCGATCAAGCGGAACAAGCAGACGGAGTGATCCCGCGGTTGTTCCCGACGAATAAGGAAAATACAACATCTCGGGATTTGCCCTAATTATCCTCTTTTTCTCTCTGGCCGCCTGTGGCTTTTGATATAACTTCTTTTTCTATTTTTCTACACTATTCTACACTATTCTAGACACAAGAAACCATTGGAGACTTTGAGATTATTGAGATTTGCTACTTTGTAAAGGGAGAAGGCTATCTCTCTCCATAGAGAAGAACCTCTGAACCCTATCTCTTGTTTCTGTTATTTTATGCAGTATTATTCAGTATTGATGCTTGTCTTTTCTTGTGTCATGGCTGAGTAGTCGGCTAGCTTGTCTAGGGTTCTAGGGTGTTGATTTCGTGAGCCAAACATAGATAAGTGAATCCATTGATTGTCTTCATTCATAATTGTTCTTATTGCTTGCATTAAACTGGCCGCTTAATGTTAGATCATAGGTTTAATCTGATCATCAAAAGTGCTTAGGTTGCTAGATCTGTTTTGAATGAGCATTGCATCCCTAATCAGCGAAAGTAGATATTAGGGTGTTGTGTGAACCTATCGGACTTGATCTCTATTGCTTGTTGTCGCTTCTCACCTCAACGACAGTTAGACGGTGAGATCGATCAGCATAGGGAGCAGTACCACGACAGTGGACTGTTCTACTTGAGTGATCCGAGTTCTAGACTGTTCTTATTAGCACTTGAATAATTGTTTAGCTCACAAGTATTAGCACCCGATGAAGTAACCCTAGGCTGGCTTCTCTTTAAATTGAATTCTCATTTATATTATTTTACTTTCTTTGCACATTACCCTCAATCAAAACCCCCATATTGTTTTAGCTTGATATTGATCCCATAAAAATAAAGTGTAATAGTTGGTCACTGTGGATTCGATCCTAAAG